>NC_136119.1:2980667-3185667 GCF_965212315.1 Lampetra planeri | reverse complement strand
TGTGTGTGAGTGATGCGTGTGTGCGTCTCGTTCCACGTGTGTGTGTGAGTGATGCGTGTGTGCGTCTCGTTCCACGTGTGTGTGTGAGTGATGCGTGTGTGCGTCTCGTTACACGTGTGTGTGTGAGTGATGCGTGTGTGCGTCTCGTTCCACGTGTGTGTGTGAGTGATGCGTGTGTGCGTCTCGTTCCACGTGTGTGTGTGAGTGATGCATGTGTGCGTCTCGTTACACGTGTGTGTGTGAGTGATGCGTGTGTGCGTCTCGTTCCACGTGTGTGTGTGAGTGATGCGTGTGTGCGTCCCGTTCCACGTGTGTGTGTGTATTTGCACGCGTGTTAAGTGCCACTTGCTTTTGTGTCAGCGTAGCCAATGACATCAGGGCGTCGCACTCACTCCCCGATGGCACCCTGTTCACAAGACACACTTTCTCTGACACGCACATACATGTGCAATGATCCCCCCCCCCTTCGTCTAGTCGATGTACACTGCTCGGGTAAGTGCTGTTCGCGAGCACCTATTAAGGCCGGCGTGTCGTCAGCATCGCATCCGGCCGCCGATGTTGTTTATACACAGCGCCAGGTGGCATTGTGTGTAGCCCCAGGGCCGGTCCATGAATGTGCGTTGAACTTCTTTCGCACCGTACGTAGCCGACCGTGCCACTGATGTTAGCCGTGGCCGCGAATCGAACTCACTCAAAGGCCAAGAGACCCCTCGTGTAGCCCACTACGCAGGCTGTTTGTGGCAAGGGATGTTAGCGAGCACCTATTGATGTCAGCAAAGGAGGACGAGTTGGGGTGGTGTGGCCGGTTTTGTGTCTCCGCAGTGCTGATGTTTTACACGCAGCACCAGGTATCAAGTTTCAAGTTTCATTGATTTGGTATAGCCTTGTGAGCCATGTGGCTCTTAAGCCGTGTACGTCTGAGTCGACATAGAGGGAAAGGCCTGGGACCGGTACAGACATTGGTGACTGATGTTTGCCGTGCGCGGGAATCACACACACTCAAATCACACACACACTCAAACCACACACACACTCAAATCACACACACCCTCAAATCACACACACACACTCAAATTACACACACACACACTCAAATCACACACTCAAATCACACACACACACTAAAATCACACACACACTCAAACCACACACACACTCAAATCACACACTCAAATCACACACACACTCAAATTACACACACACACTCAAATCACACACTCAAATCACACACACACACTAAAATCACACACACACTCAAATCACACACACACAGACTCAAATCACACACACACTCAAATCACATACACACTCAAACCACACACACACTCAAACCACACACACAGACACTCAAACCACACACATACACTCAAATCACACACACACTCAAATCACACACACACTCAAACCACACACACACTCAAATCACACACTCAAACCACACACACATCACACACACTGCGGCTACGCGTGGCATGTTTTGTAGGTTATGCATGGCCGTGTACCCTTTATTAGAATGAGTCACACGCCTTTTTTTTTGCCGGACCCCGTGTTTAATACCGTAATATGAATTGCGCCGCGTGTATATGCACAGCTCTTGTCGACAATCCACTGCTTGATGGAAGCCCTCCCCACCCCGTTCCTCTCCCCCGACGCCGTTTGGGTCGTTGGGGTCGTTGGGGATGGTTTTTTGACCTTGCTGCACCACGTGGGGTGATGGTCAGTGAGTTGTTTTTTGTTTGTTAGCGAAGGCGGGGAAGCGTTGGCGTGGGTTGGGTGGGGGGGAACAGAACGTAGGAGTACAGTACAACAAAGTGATGTTGCCGCATGTTGCACAAAGACACACACACACACATGACGCGTGTTCTTGCGCGCTGAGAATCGGCGGAGGGATCGGCGAAAATGCTGCACGAAACTTCCTCGCGCGCCGTTTGAACATTGCGACACGCGCTGCTGGAACGGTGCCTGCAGCAGCCAACGATTGCCACCCCGTACCGGGTCACGATGAACCAATACTCTTTTAGTCCCAGGGGCGACCGTAATCAATTGTGTCAGTGGTCGCCGTGACCCACACGCCGTGTTCCATGGCCAACCGAACTACACGCCAACGTCTCTCCGTATTGTGGCCACTTAACCACGACTTGTTCTTTTTACCTGCTTGCCTCGCGTCTGTGAAAAAGAGCTTTATAGATTGAAAGCTTTCGTGACTGCAGGGATTCATCTTCTTGGTTCTTTCGGTAAAGTCACGTAGAAGGGAGAATTATTATATTATTGTATTATATTATGTTTTATTTTTATTATTTTATTATTTCCCTTCTACGTGACTTTACCGAAAGAACCAAGAAGATAGCTTTATAGCACATCGGGTTCCTCCAGTATAAATCAATATTCAGATTCTGACCGTGGCCCATTACCCCTACCCGGGCCAAAGTGATCCTTCCCTTCTGGCGATTTCAGGCCACTGCTAACACCACATCCACCCACCACCCCCCCCAAATGTTGCCCTCTCGAGAAAACCTCGCATCCTGCGGACGCCTGCTTTGATGTGATGTCTCCGGCGAGAGCGTAATAGGTGACACGTGTTTCTGAGACACCGCAAGCTCGGCACATGTGCTTGCCGCTGACCGCCTTCCCCACGCTTCTCATAACGCACGCACGCGAACCCGCTGAGAAAAAACAAACACGCGAGGTTGAGTGGGACAGGTCTCGGGCGCATTGGTACGTGTCCTGTACTCATACAGGCCGGTTTTTTTTTTCAATTCACTGCTCGTTTATAACAGCCACACTTTCGCCACGCTGGTCAGTAACGGGTTGGTGAAGGTCGGGGAATTAGCCGACAGAACAACAATGGATTTTGCGGTACTGGCCTCAACTGGCCACAACGCCTACGACACCTGTTTTTTTTTAGCATTGGTGGTCACGAATCCAAGAACCAATCGAGGCATGCTTAGCTTGCGAGGTCTGGCAGGATCGGGCATATTATGGGTGATTTGGTTTGGTCGTAAGCAGGTCTCAGTGGTAAGCCTCTTTGTTAAGCTGTCATTTGTGGCCAGGTCGCTTCTGAAAAAGAGCTCAGTGGGCCTTACCTGGTAAATAAAAAAGAGCTTATAGTGTATGATGTTTAAAGTTGGCTGCCACTCCATCACCATTCTTGACCCTCGGACATTATCCCTTCCAGTGACGCGTCCTGCCCACGTCCACTTCTTGACAGTTTGAAATATGTTTGTAACCTGGCCATCGATATCCGAATCAGCTCAAGCCTCCCGTATATCACGTCAACTTATGCGCGGCCACTCCCACTCTGAATCCCTCCCCTCTCCCCGCCGCCTATGGAAACAGACGCTGCTCCGTGCATCACCAGCGCCGACAGATTTATGTCGCTTCCCGATCATCATCTCTCCTGACCCCTTTTGCTCCGGTTTTTTTTTCATTTCCTTTTCGTCTTATTTCCCAATTCTCTCTCCTATCTCTTCCTTCCCCCCCCCCGTTGCTTTCTCTTTTTCCTCTGCATCGCATACTCGACTCTATTCCCCTTCCCCTGGGGGCAGCGAGCCATGGGCAAAAACTAAACAAAAATAATTTATCTTGCTTGCTAACCCGTGTGCTCGCATTTCTCCCTCTCATTCCACGCATTGACTTCCCCACGCTTCTCTTATTTTTGTGCTGAATTGTTGTTATTAGTTAATGAGTGTGTCGCTGCTACCCACACTTGTCATAGCGGGTAGTAACGCCGTGATGAATTACCTTCTCCGATTGGTGTGTAATTGTAAAAAGCCCCCTGCCCCAGCCCTGACCCCCTCTATTCCCCCGCATGATCACGTTCGCCGGGGTTTCATCAGCAGCCACGTTCATTAGCGAGGTGTGAAAACTCATCATGCCCACACGCACCCCTCTTCCTAATGATACTTCACCAACATTTCACCATTTTAAACTAGAATCTTATTTTCGAGCGAGAGAGTGCGTGTGTGTGCAACTTCCAGTTGCTACATTTGCAGCTGTAATTATAATAATTGAATGTACATCCATATGCCAATTCACAGCTGTATTGTTGGGCATGGGAGTTTGTATGAGTACACATCACCACGCTGGTTACCTAGTGCGGGTTGGTGAAGGGATGGAGGAGGGTATGGGGATTCAGGTCCAGTTCAAATGTCACTTGCAACTGATGTTGGCCGTGCCCTGATATCGAACTTAGGTTGACCGATTCAATGCCGCGAGTAGCCCTGAGGTCACTGCTTCACCCACAAAATTGTAATATTGATGTTTAATTCATGCCATGAGCCGATATGTTATCCCACATTGCTAAGGCCGATGAGCTTAATGACATGGGCCAGGACGCGCGCTACTGTCTCCCGCGGAAGGGGTTAAGAGCACGTGATTTCTTTGTTGCAATAATTTGTCTCCTTGTGTGTCTCTTGCGTGTATGTCTCTGTGTGTGCCTTTGTCTTGTGTGTCTGTGTGTGTGTCTTTGTCCCGTGTGTCTGTGTGTGGCTGTACACGTGTGCCGGTTTCTGTGGGGAACGGTGAATCAATTGGTGGTTGGCGCACCGCACGACGAACTGGTCAACCCGAATTCGTTTCCTGCTGACGACCGACAACGTTAGCGGCGAATATCCAAGCGGTTCCTCGGCATTCCCTGGGTCGATTAAACCTTAAATGAGTACCTGGTGCGGTGTGTTGAAACATCAGCACAGGGGAGACCGGGCGGTCTTGCTGTGCCAGTCTTCATAGGGTGCTGACTTAACAGCGCTTGCCTATACAGTCTGTTATGGCTACACGGGGGATCTTTGTCTTTGTATCTCCCTGTGTATTCTTGTACCCAATGCACACACATCGTGCACATAACACACACACACAAAACCAGGCGGGTCTCTGTGCAGCAATCACAAGCTGTGGATTTTTAAGGCGCAGTAAATTGCGTAGGAAGGCGTGCGCGAAGCACCGTGACCATTTTAACTGTTTGCTCTGCAGAGCCGAGGGCTCGCATCGTCTCCACCTCTACAATTTCACAGTAATGGTAAAGAAACACGATGACCTTCATCCAATCTGTCCTGCGGACCCCCACACATCTCTCTCTCTCTCACTGTTCCACTCCTGAGCCAACTTACGCGCAGCCTTGTAGTATTGTTATTGTTATTTTAAAAACAGTATTGTTCTTACGACAGTCTTGTATTATTCATTCAACGGGTTACAACACTGCTGATGAGACTCAGAGAGGTTGAAACCGGATCTTCGTTTTTACTTCGTTTGGTAAACAAACGCCGTTGAAATCCATTGGTCTGGTGAATGGATTTAGTGTGAAATACAAGAATTTATAATAATGTAGTAATCAACTCGCTTGCAAGGTGCTAGGTGGATTATTACATGGCAAGGTTTGGAGTAAATGTGGCAGCAGCAGTGGGTTGCCGACAGTTGATATCGATGACGATTACTTTATAAATACTGCAATGCACACAGTTGCACAAGGATGATCATCCAGGAAAAAAAAATACAACACAATACTTAATAATACAGTATAAGCACGTTTCTACCACTTAATCGTATAACGTTTAGAACAAAAAAAGTTTTGCTGGCTGGCTGGCGTTCATTTCTGGAGGGAGGAAGAGACGGGACAGGCAGTCACAACCAAAGTACGTGCCGGTTTGCAAGTATAATATTAAAGACATTCAATTGCTCCATCTGCTCAGTGAATGTTATCTCGGATGAGTCGCACAATTTGCCGTGTTTGTAGCTCACACTCCAAGCCGTCCATTCAAATGTGTTAAGCGACGCAACAATTACAACAATGGCAATGCTGTAATGTACTGATAATTAATAAGCAGGGTCATCCTTAACGATTCAAGGCAAGCCCCGGGTCAGGCATTGAACCAGATGCCGTGGAGTGACAGACCCTGGGGGACAATGCTCGCGCGTGAACATCGTGTCGTTCACGTCTCGTTTGCACGCAGGTTGACCCCAGAAAGAAAGAAAGAAAAAAAACCCGATTTGAACGTCTCCTCTTAATAAAGCTTCATCATCTTGCTGGGTGTGTTAACGCCACCGACGAAGCCTCCTTTCCTACCGATCATCTTACCCAACAGGCGCTCACCGGCCACCCAGGGTGCAGGTTGTTTACGGCGATGATCACACGGAGAGGCCACTTTAAGATAACTAATTAGCAAAATCCGCACTTTAATGCATTGCGCGCGGACCTTGTGTTAATGATGCTTGCAGTAGTAATGCGCTACCGCGGTTTAATGCGGCAATTGATTTTTCTGTTGTGTTTTTTTTTTCTTGCTGCCCGGCAGAGAAGGCGCTGGTCTTCTCTGCCACTGTGGTGGGCGGCGGGGAGTGGGAGATGGTGGGGGGGTGGTGGGGGGGGGGGAGTGGGAGATGGTGGTGCGGAGTGGGAGATGGTGGGGGGGGAGATGGTGGGGGGGAGTGGGAGATGGTAGGGGGGAGTGGGAGATGGTAGGGGGGAGTGGGAGATGGTGGGGGGAAGTGGGAGATGGTGGGAGGGAGTGGGAGATGGTAGTGGGGGGAGTGGGAGATGGTGGTGGGGAGTGGGAGATGGTGGTGGGGAGTGGGAGATGGTGGGGGGGGAGATGGTGGGGGGGAGTGGGAGATGGTGGGAGGGAGTGGGAGATGGTAGTGGGGGGAGTGGGAGATGGTGGTGGGGAGTGGGAGATGGTGGTGGGGAGTGGGAGATGGTGGGGGGGGAGATGGTGGGGGGGAGTGAGAGATGGTGGGAGGGAGTGGGAGATGGTAGTGGGGGGGGGAGTGGGAGATGGTGGGGGGGAGTGGGAGATGGTGGTGGGGAGTGGGAGATGGTGGGGGGGGAGATGGTGGTGGGGAGTGGGAGATGGTGGGGGGGAGTGGGAGATGGTGGTGGGGAGTGGGAGATGGGGGGGGGAGTGGGAGATGGTGGGGGGGAGTGGGAGATGGTGGGGGGGAGTGGGAGATGGTAGGGGGGAGTGGGAGATGGTAGGGGGGAGTGGGAGATGGTACGGGGGAGTGGAAGATGGTGGGGGGGAGTGGGAGATGGTGGTGGGGAGTGGGAGATGGTGGAGGGGGAGATGGTGGGGGGGGAGTGGGAGATGGTGGTGGGGAGTGGGAGATGGTGGGGGGGAGATGGTGGGGGGGAGTGGGAGATGGTGGGAGGGAGTGGGAGATGGTAGTGGGGGGGAGTGGGAGATGGTGGGGGGGAGTGGGAGATGGTGGTGGGGAGTGGGAGATGGTGGAGGGGGAGATGGTGGGGGGGGAGTGGGAGATGGTGGTGGGGAGTGGGAGATGGGGGGGGGAGTGGGAGATGGTGGGGGGGAGTGGGAGATGGTGGGGGGGAGTGGGAGATGGTAGGGGGGAGTGGGAGATGGTAGGGGGGAGTGGGAGATGGTGGGGGGGAGTGGGAGATGGTGGGAGGGAGTGGGAGATGGTAGTGGGGGGGAGTGGGAGATGGTGGTGTTGGGGTGGGAGATGGTGGTGGGGGCGGAGTGGGAGATGGTGGGGGGGAGATGGTGGGGGGGGGAGATGGTGGGGGGGGGGAGTGGGAGATGGTGGGGGGAGTGGGAAATGGTGGGGGGGGGAGTGGGAAATGTTGGGGGGGGGGGGGAGTTGGAGATGGTGGGGGGAGTGGGAGATGGGGGGGGGAGTGGGAAATGGTGGTGGTGGGGGGGGGATCACTTGGCGGAAGGGGGTGGGTGTTGTGAGCTCAGAGGGAGGGCAGGGGGAGGATTCCTGACCTTGCGTGTCACTCGCCCGAGGGGCAGGGCGCCCTCCCTCTCTAAGGTCGGCACACCACGTCCGAGGGTTCGTGAAATCCGTCTCACGCGGCCCCCCCCATCCACTCCGACGCCCACGGCCGCCGCTTACCCGAAGCCGTGCGGCGGACAGCCTCCCCAGGTCGTTGTTCCCACGAATTTCCAGCTGACCACATCCCTCCACGCTGGTAACCTTGAGTTGGGCAGCAGTCACGGCACGGGCAAGTGCCGAGCGAGGCAAGTTGTTGCTGAACCAGCGGGTGCCGCGCCGGCCGCAACAGCTCATGGCCACCAACACCCAGCGACGACGATCTGAACCGGTCATGGGCCTCCCCTAGGTCGACTCAGCCTTAAATGAGTACCTGGTGCGATGTGTAAACATCGCCACTAGGGAGACAAAGGCGGCCGGGAATGGTTCTGGCCACCCAGCTCCTCGTGTCCCGTTCCGGCCTTCATAGGTGCTCGCTAACAGCACTTGACCCAACAGTCTGTTAAGGCTACACGGGGGGGTGGATTATTTGTCTTTGTGTCTGTTTGAGCGTGTTTGTGTGCGTTCGTTGTTTGTTTCCTACCCAAGTGCTGTGGTTATTACTATTACTTTTGAGGATTGTGTATTCCTCAATGGTCTGGGAATGAACTATAAAACAGGCTCGTAAAAGAGTCAGCCTAGTCTGGGCTGGTGTTTGTGTGCGCGTGTCTCTGTGTGTGCGTGTCTGTGTGTGTGTCTTTGTGTGTGTGTGCGTGTCTCTGTGTGTGTGCGTGTCTCTGTGTATGTGTCTGTGTGTGTGTCTCTGTGTGTGTGTCTCTGTGTGTGTGCGTGTCTCTATGTGTGTGTGTGTGTCTCTGTGTGTGTGCGTGTCTCTATGTGTGTGTCTCTGTGTGTGTGTGCGTGTCTGTGTGTGTGTGTGCGTGTCTCTGTGTGTGTGCGTGTCTCTGTGTGTGTGTCTCTGTGTGTGTGTCTCTGTGTGTGTGTGCGTGTCTCTCTGTGTGTGCGCGCACCACGCAGTGGGGAACGGTGGTGTAACGGTTAGCACGCTGGGCTACGAACTCGGTGACCTGTGTTCGATTCCCATTCACGGCCAACACCAGTGACGATTATCTGAACCGGCCCTGGACCTTCTCTAGGTCGACTTAGCCTTAAATTAGTACCTGGTGCGGTGTGTAAAAACATCTTCACTCGGGAGACAAAGGTGGTTGGTTGTGGTGCTGGCCACCAATCCCCTCGTGTGCCGTACCGGCCTTAATAGGTACTCGCTGACAGCACTTTCCCCAACAGCATATTGAGGCTACACGGGGGAACTTTGTCTTTTTGTTTTGCACCATGCAGTGTGCGAGTGCGTGCGCACGTGTGGATGTGTTTATATTTATTTTATATTCGCCGCAGTGTTATGTCCTTCTGTCCACCTCTGCTTTAAGCGATGCTTTTCCGGCACATAACTCCACAAAAAACACACACACACGCACATGACAGAGAGTGGCATCGTGCCACGCTGCCGCATGCCTGCCACAGGGCGAGCATTCAAGCAACGAACGTGGCTCGGGAAACAAAGTGCCTGATTTCGCCGCAGTGCTTTCGTAAACACCCGCGTGGCGGATTGCGATGCAGGTAAACACGCCCGTTTGTGGATTCACGCTCTCACGAAGCGTTCACTCTGGGGCCGTCGACGAAGAGGAATTTAGTTGTTTCACGAACCGTCGGCGCCTAAAGCGAGATTTTTCAGCTAAATCACTTAAATTCGTGACGGGTTCCTTCACATGGCATGCACGCTGAACTTCTTTAGCACCGTGCGTAGCCGACCGTGCTCATCGGAAGAAGCCCTCCTCAATCGGGCTGCATTCGATAGAGTGAGATGACGGTTCGTACTCTTACTTCCTCGCAGCTGCTGTGGTGGGAAAGTTCGCGTGGAATGAGGCCTGCACCACAAGCGCTCGCCGAGTTCATCTTCTTGGTTATTTCGGTAAAGTCACGTAGAAGGGAAATAATAAAATAATGTAAATAAAACATAATAAAATACAATTCTCACGACGTTTCGGCCACAACGCAAGCAGCCGTCATCAGGTGAAGAACAGGTCTGTCGGAAAGACAGCGTCTGAATGAACACTACCAAGCTTGGCAGCGTATATTTAAGCTGGGTTAGAGTCTTGACAGACTCATGCGACATGACAGACTCATGCGACGTTACTCACACGAACGCTGAATCTCGGTGAATGCCACACATTCATTGTGCGCTCTTGAGAAGCACTCGGGTTTATAAAACAAGTAAATCGACATCCGTTCCGTATTGACACGGAAACATAACGCAAGGCATGTGGTGTATGCCTTAGTCCGTCAGCCTGTTGGATTTCTAGACTCGTGTTTAACCAAAGCAAAACTCTGCAACCGTGTCGACGGCTTTGCGTCCCGTCAACAAAAGTCGGTCTTGTTGAACAAATGCCAGATGCTATTCACCGGTTAACCCATTCGTAATGGGGGGCCCGGGGGAGGGGGGGGCCCTTCGGAAGAAGCCACCATTTGGTGCCCGATGCTCGCAACATTCTGACAGCGCACGGAGCGGTGTCGCCGTTAATCGGACTGACGCTGAGGCTCAGCGCAGGTGAAGGGGAGCAGTGTGGTGCTCACTTCATCGGCACTTTGTGATCCCAACGCCGTGGATTGCCCTGCGCCGCGTCCACGGAGACCTGACCGCAACTCGCAAATGCAGCCGAAGCACCGCTCGTTTTATCCCCCCCCGACTCCGATGTGGCAATTAAAAAAGAGCGCTGTGAAGCTCAGCCTGAAGGCGCGCGTGCGACAACGCCACCAGCAGCGTTCATCGCACCCCCAAAGCTCTTCCCAGCAAACATCACACTTTCGATTTACACTATGAGACGTCTCCTTTACCAGCGGCAAAATATAGTAATAGGTTTTTACCCTTTCAACTGGTACAAAAAACTGACACCTTTATACAAGGCATCATGTTTGCAATAACCACAACACAAGCAGTCAAAATGCAAACAAAAAGAAAACAACTCTGATAATGATAAGCCATTTTGGCGTCATCTGGTCCAACACCAATGGAGACTAGGCTCTAAGAAAAGCTGTCTCGGGTGTGGACCAATCAACTTCAAGGACAGTGCATATCATTATCATTATCAGAGTTGTTTTCTTTTTGTTTGCATTTTGACTGCTTGTGTTGTGGTGATTGCAAACATGATGCCTTGTATAAAGGTGTCAGTTTTTTGTACCAGTTGAAAGGGTAAAAATCTATTACTATCACACTTTCGTTTTCTGCCTCTGCCCGCCCTCGATCCCTTCTCCTCTTCATCCCCCCACCCTCCTCCTCCCCTCCCCATCCACCACCTCCTCCTTCCCGAGCGCCATCATACACGCCTCTCTGCGGGGGAGGGCACCAGCTAATCTCATTAGAGCTGGCCGCTTGCGCTGGTCAAGAGGCGACCACGGGAGCCGAGCGAGTGGCGATCGGGTTGCAGGACGGGTTGCGTGCGTGCCGGTTTACACACTCGAGTGCTACGAATGCGCGTAAGTACGGCGCAAAAGAAGTTCAGCACACGTGCGTGTGTGTGTGTATACACACGCTGCGTCACCCACTCCACGAAAAATATTTGAATGAACTGCCAAAGCGATGGCGTCATAGAAAAGCCATGCTCTCAATTCCTCCGGATATTTGGTAAAGCATTTAAATCATGCACGTGCAGATTTATTGTTTTGTTAATTTCGTAAAGAAAAAAACGTGTCAATGCAATACGAATACACATGCAGTCAAATGGACTACCATAAATCACAACATGACCATATATTGCAAAACGTAAGGTACGATTATCGTGAGTCTTATATCGTACGATGTATCGTAGTATCGCCCACATAGTTGGGTGACATCGGCTGTGGGTGTGAGCCAAGACGTGAACTCGTGAAGGGCTGAATGGACACGTAATTCTAGGAAAGCTCCTGTGTTACAGACGCGTGTACAATGCCCCTATTCTAGTGGAAGGGATCCCTGCCTGAAAAATATATTAAAACGAAGGGGGTGGGGGGGGGGAATTAAATAATACGTGCGGGTGAGTGAGAGTGTAGATTCCATGTCCTCTTGACTTTTCGCTTGAGACCACACCTTCCCCAGCGCGTCTTAACCCCCCCCACCCTCATCTTTCTGAACGTGCTCCCTACTCGAGCAACCCAAGCCAGGCCTTCTCTGTCGAGTGAGCTCAGCGGGAAGACGCTCCTTGTTCTACCACTGCCTCCCAACAGCCGTCCAGGCTGCCGACTCCCTACCCCCGTTCGAGTGAAGGCTCAAGACTTTTCACCCTTGTTATCTGCATGTAAATGACGGTCTCATCTCAATAAAGTGGTGAATGTACACGTCCGGGCACTGCATATGCATTGGCCGCTTTGCCCCATGGTACGCCGCTCACACCGTGTACTGAGATACCGTTGCATTTGGACTGTGACTATGATTTATAGGCCCCTTTGTCAGCCCACTGTTGGATGAATCCCCTCCCCGCCCATGCTGTGTCGGTCGTGGAGATTGTTTAACCATACTTCACCACGCTGGTCAGCGTCGGTTGGTGAAGAGAGAGAGAGCCCCCCCCCCCTCCCCCCAGAACCTGCTCTGACATCACTTGCCACCGATGTTAGTCGTAGCTAGGAATTGAACTCGGGTGTCCGAGTTGAGAGCGCAGTGCGTGAACCATTCGTGAGCGTTTGGCTTCATTTTAGAGGAAAGTGGAAAAGCTGGAAAATAAACCCGCCGAGCATTCTGAAGGACAACATCTAGCAACACCACCACCACCACCACCTCGCAGCTCCCCACACCTACAACACCCAGCACTACGACCACTACCACCACCTCGCAGCCCCATGTCTTCACATAGCTGCCAACCCATACGGTTTATCCCGTATTCTTGTACAGGGAAATTGAGTTTTCAGGTCCATACGGTGTACAGCCGTTTCAATGCGGGCAAAAATAAGACGTCTATTTCTTTGTGTTTCTCCCGTGTGATGGGACTTTGTAGGATGAACGTTGAGATTTATAAGGGCACGGGGTGACCAATAAGGTCTGAATTGGTCTGTAATAAGGTAGGGGCGCTGAGAAGGGGTTGACAGGTGTGCCTACAACACCCGGCAAGCCCCGGAAAGTCACACGTCCGAGTACTCAAGCGGACTGAGCCCCCGCTCAGATACCACGATCCAATGACAGCGTGCGCTTTCTGGGGTGATGTGCCAAAGGTCCTCAGAGTCGAATATTCATGGTTGGTGTGAACCAACTCGCTATCACTTATTCGGGCTTGTCTGATGAACTGGTTGTAAAAGAGCATAGACCATCACGCGAACTCCGGTCATCCTCGCAGCAGCAGCTGCTGCAGAAGCTTGTGGCTGATCATCGAACAAAAACGGTCGCCGCATCGCGCGCTTTCAGATGCGCTTCCGCGGCCGTCTGGAACTCTCTTCCTTCCGATAGCAGGAAGCCACTCGAGTTATGCACTTTTAAATCTAGATCGAGCTCGCTTCTTTAGAACTGATTTTTTTGTGTTTAGCATGTTGTCCTTCCTCGCACCTCCGATTATCACGGTTGGCTACGCACGGTGCGAACGAAGTTCACGTAATAACAGAGACGATACGGTGGATGGAGCAGAGCGAGGCTCAGACGCCCGCTAGAGTTGTTGTTGACTCTCGCCGCTGTGTCCGGCGGCCACTTTCACGGCTGGTGGTGCCTGACGAGCGCGCGCGCGCGCGCGTGCGTGCGCGCGGACGGGCGAGGGCGAGCGAGCGAGCGCTGTTGGTCGGGGTCATCCATCGCATTGTTTTGGCTGGAGCCCAAGAGCGAGAGGTCGCAAGATGCGCCTGGAGAGAGGGGAGGGGACAGAGGGACGGAGGGCACGTGGAGAAGGCTGGGCGAGCGCGAGAGAAAGAGAGAGAGAACGCCAAGCAAGTGCTTATCTCGGGGAGAGAGAGGAGGGGTGGCATAGCTGCGCGCAAAGCGAAACAAAACCGCCCCCGCAAAGTAACCCCCCCCTGGGTTGCACTCCGCATGGGAGAGCGCAGACGCGGGACGGACGTGCGGATGCGAATGTATTATTTACGTCCATTTGCTGAGCGCTTGTTAAACTTGCCGCGTGTGTGTGCTTTTTTTTTGCTTTGGGTTGCCACGTATTTTCTTGATTTTTTTTATATACAAGAACCCCGGGGGGTTAATGGAGTGGGGGGGGGTCATAAAAGCGGTGACATTTTTTAAGAAAGAACAAATACCGAAGGCTACTTTGATATCGTGTGTAGAGGCATAAGCCACCATCTCCCGTATAGTCTTCAGAATCACAATCTTGATTCATATTGGAGGAATCCGATAAGCTGTCAAGCTCTTTTTCAGAGATGTGCAATCGTAACAGACCGTTGGAGTCAATGACGTGGTTTTCCCACCTGATGATGATTGCTTGTGTTGCAATCGAAACGTCGTGATTTAATTTATTTTATTTTATACCCACGTGACTTTACCGAAAGAACCAAAGAGTATGGATCCTTGCAGTCACGAAAACTTCAAATCTAGATTAAATGCTGTTGTAGAGCAAACATCTATAAAGGCTGGTGCTGCACGCGAGGGTGGAGTGGTGGCATGACTATCGACCGGCCGCCTTTGTCTCCCTATTGTTGATTTGTACACACCGCACCAGGTACTAATTTGAGGCTGAGTCGACTTAGGGGAGGTCAACGACGGATTCAGATAATCGTCACTGGTGTTGACCGTGAGCGGGAATCGAACTCGGGTCGGCGGGTTCTTAGCGCAGCGCGCTAACCGTTGCACCACCGCTCTCTATCATACATGCTGTAAAGATAAAGATCCCCCATAAAGCCCTCAACAGGCAGTTGGGGCAAGTGCTGTTAGCGAGCACCTATGAAGGCCGGCACGGCACACGAGGGGGTGAGTGCAAGATGAAATGAACACAAATCTGAGCTATACATAGCTAATTCATTAACCCCACTGTCAAACCCAAGAAACCCAAGACGTCCGTCGAATTGCCGTTTAACTATCCCAGGAGCGAGAATTGGAATAGGTTGACAAAGCCTTTGCCGTTGCAGCACCAGCCTCGTGGAACAGCCTGGTTTTCCTCCCTCAACAAATATCCTAAAGCAGAAGATTAGCGCTGGATACAACCACATTTGCCAATGTCATTTGTAATTTTGATCCTTACCCGTGTATCCATAGTTACATTTTGATGTGCAATTTTAATGAGGGACTGTGTGTTGTCTTGCTGTGGTCTGGGACTGTTGTTGTTATGCTGCCTAGCCCAAGCTTGCATTGATTGTTGAAACATCGGCAGGAATTTATTTAATTGCGAAATTTATTCTTAGAAAGTTTATTTGTTTGTATTTAACTAGTTTTATTACCTTGCTTTGCCTTTCCTATACTTTGCACTCCTATCGATTTTTGTATTGTTGTTGTAGTAACTTTATTATCCGCCCCCTACTGGACATCTGTAAAAAAGAGCTTCATAGCTCATCGGATTCCTCCAGGATTAACAAAGATTCTGATTCTGGGTGGCTACATGCCCCAGCCAACGCAGCCTTCCCTGCCGGAGGAGCTCCCTGATGGGACTGTGTCCAGATCTTTCAAATCAGCTCCTCACACAACCCAGCCTGGTTAAACCCAGGATGGATCGGTAGGTAGGCCAGCCTGAACGTTTCCAACCGGACACATTTGTTCCATTCGGGAGGGTCCACGTTTCGCAAGCACCACGTGTGTACAGTGTATATCATTTGCGTTGTAGGGTGCGTCACGTGTGTTGCCGGGACGTCTATGGGTTGCCGCACTGCAGGATAACGAGAGGGGGGCAGGGAGAGTGGTTGGCCGTGGGAGGAGGAGGAGGGGGGGTTGCGGTTCCGGGCAGTTGCTGTGGAGGAGGGGCACATGTCCAGGGCGAGCGGCTGCTGCCTGTTCGAGGTGGCTGTTGAGAGACGAGCGAGGAGGGAGTTTGGGTGAAAGGCCAGTTCGAGTAGAAATCCACGGAAGCGCTCTAACCCCATTCGGTCAACAGCAAGCAAAAAAAAAACCCATACTTTGGTGTTTTTAGTAGCCGCAATAACAACAGCAGACGACATCTGGCACCGACGATGAAATGTCAGCTAATGGGTCATTCATTGAATGCGTCGGGCCCTTTCATGAAACGAAAAAAAAAGTCTTCCCAGCGGCTGTTAAAGGAAGTTGTTGTTGGCGTGGATTATTAGTGGCCCTGTTGATGATGTTGGGAAGCAACTCGGGAAAGTGGGCTGCTCGCGCCTGACATTTGTGAACATTTCCCATGAGCCGCTGGTAAAGGCCGCCCAGCCTTCATTGTAAGAGGGTCATTGATTTACGTCGACAGCATTTAATAAGTGCTGAACTCTGTATTGCGCCGTGTGTGCGCATGTATGTGTGTGTCGGTCTTACTCACGCCTTTTATTGTTTAGGTTTTGCATTTATGGTTATACACGTGGGCTCGTGCAAGTACATCCATACGCCCTCGTACTTGCTTCTGTGCATTGTGCGTTGGAGTGTCAGTGCGCGTGGGGTATGGGGGTGTGGGGTCGAGTGTGTGTGGCGTGGTGCTGGCCACCCACCCACCCACCCCCTTGTGTGCCGTGCCGGCCTTCATAGGTGATCGCTAACAGCACTTGCCCCAAAAGTCTGTTGAGGCTATACGTGGGATCTCTGTTATTGATGTGTGAGCAAGGTGGCAGAGTGAAAGGCGAGGACTTGATCCTATTTGGCAGCAGCGGTCGACCGCGGTCGAATATGAGAAACAGGTTTTGTGCTCCGTTATCTGTCGATTCTTCAATAAATACTTGATTCTTTTCTTTTTTTACCCCTATGGAGAGACGGTATCCTTGGGCAAAATTCCCACACATGCACGCACATGCACGCGCGCACGTGAACTGTGGCGCAAACGATTTCACCATTTTACATCGCTGCCCGGAGGAATTTCAACGGTTCGGCAGAGATTAACGGAACAAAATTATCACGTGAAACGGCAAACTTTTCAGAGCCATTAACATTGTCCACGTTTGTAACGAGCGCCCCCCCCCACTCCTATTCGTTTCAGCGTTGCTTTGTAATCCCGCCATTGAGCTGCTGTGACACAGCTTAGTGTGGGTTTCACGTGTGGTAATTGGCCCTATCAGTATTTGTCGAGCATTGAGCGCGATGAAATTCTGCTGTGCGCAGAGGTGAACGAATGGGAGCGACGCGACCGGAGCGCTCGCTGGGAACGGAGATGTCAGCCTGCAAATTGTCAAGCGCGGACTTACTTCTGGCGCTTTGCTTCGTGGCTTGGCGTCGCCAGCTTGCCCGCGGCACTCTCGGCACCGTGAGAAGGGCGCAGGGACAAAATATATATGTACATTGGCGTGTCTCGGCACATCACTTTCATGACGCCCTTCGTCCTCATCGCCAGGGGTAGCTGGGACTGCCGGACAACCGCAGAGAAACCGGCAAATCCTCTCGGTGTCATTCAGACGCTCATTGAGTGGCTACTAACCCTGGTCCTTTAAAGTTGTGTTCAAATTTGCTGGGTCGTCGGCTGGCCAGTTGGCTCCACTGGTCGGCGGTCGGTGGGACGTGTGCCGGGAAGTGGGGCTAGTGGAGTGCCGGGTGGCGGCTGTGTCAGTGTGGGGGCCAGACTCTCAGCAGGACTCTTACCGACCGCGTGGAGGCCTGGCAGCCAGCCGCAAGACTCTTTGAAATCCTTGTCCTTTTGGCGTGCCACAGAAAAAACATTCCCCCCACCTCCACCTCCCTTCCCTTAAATAAAACGGCAGTGAACTTTTTTTTTACTCCACTCCACCGCCTATTTTCTTTCATGGTCAAATTGTTTCTTCCACCACCGCTCTCCATTAATTTCCCTTGCGTGGTTTTTTGTGTGGATATTTAGAGGTATTTTTTTTTAATGCGGCTTCTTACGCGGTGCGCGCGAGTGACTCTTGCTGCAACTGGCGCGGTGAGAGCCTGCTGGTTCCTGTTACTCCACAGGTGCTTTGCCGCTATTTATTTGGGATTAAGTGGCCCTTAACGTGTTTTGTTCAAAGAATGAATGAAAAGTGTTTCCCCCCCCCACACCCTATTTTTCTTTTTTCGGTGTAAGCGATTCAGATTAGCTCTTCAGCAAAAACGCACACACACGCACATACACACAGACACACGCGCACATACAAAATGAAAACCTTTTCGTGCAACTTGTTGCAGGTTTCCTCAACAGTATCTTTAGCCTTTGTTGAATTACTTAACTGAATCACCAAATCCAGCCTTGGATATGCTACTATTTGCCACCTCTTAAGGTGCGAACAACAGAAAGGACATATCAGGAAGAATAATATCTCACAATAACGGAAGAGGGGAGAACTGCCCTGACATGCACTCTTTGTGAGCGATGTATTATTGTTGTTATTACGACACAACTGACAAACACCAGGACGTTTATTGTCCCGGGGAGACTTACAGATTTTTGCAAGACAGTTATTGGACAAAGAGGACGATATGATCACTCCCTGCACCGGGTACTCAGTTGAGGTGGAGTCTACCTACGGGAGGCTTCAGATATTCACCACTGGTGCATGGCCTGACACCACACACGCACACAAAACTGATTGCAATGAACGCATGTAAATTCAATTTTGAAAGACCTTCATTGCCCCAAATTTACCTGCAGTTGGACGCGGCGGATTCGTTTGGTTGGCATGGGCCCTGGAGCGAGGAATGAAATCGGCCACACTCACTGCACAATTTCCCCCCTCTTTGTAGCGCGACATTTGCACAACCTTGCACACTCGCTAGCTACACCACTGGGTGGACTTTCACATTGTTACGTTGGAACCCGTCATTTGTTTCGTGTTGCGGCAATGGCTTTGGATTTCGGTGCTGTCTCGGAGTGGATGTCGTACGCCTCTTGATTAGGTTCACTGCAGGAAGCCATGCTCTGTGGAAATAAGAAGCTTTCCTTTGTTGCGATGAGATAGGTTCGTATAAAAATTCGATTCAGGAAGTCATGCGCGCCCGTAACGCATGTCCTCTTAACCCCTTTTGCACGTCCCTTCACCCTGTCCCCCCACAATCTCCACCTCGCCCGTGCATGCTAAAAGAAGTCAACTTTAACCAAAGAAATGTGTGGGCACAGGAGGTCTTTCCTGTTTCACCGAGGCTACAAATGTCACAAGGGGAGGTTTTGTGCCGCGGTGAATGCGATGTGTTTGCCGTTGAGCTTTATGAATGGCGCTCGCTCTTCCGCAGGCCGACCCCCCCTTCGCTCAGCCGCCCCCCTAAAAGTTGAGTGTTGACTGTCGCGACTTGGGCTCAGGGGCGAGGGTGAGAGTTGCCAACCCAGTCCTCTATTCGAGGTAGTTATATTCGGGAAATCTGTGAGTCCATTCGGGAATTTTAGCAGTTTATTTTTTTTGTATCAGTTGCTTCATCATATGCACTGATCAAGACAATGAATTCGCATGCAGTCCTCCCTTGGAGTATTGTGGGATATTCCTCCTCCCGCGATACGTGTCGGGTTTTCTTGGAGCGTGGGACGTGACAACCCGCGGGCGAGGCCCACGAACTGCGAAACCTCCTTGCGAGGATGCCATTTGCTAATTAGGTCCCAACAGCCCCAGCCTTGTGACCAGCCACGGCTAAACGAGGCTGAGTGATTGGACGAGGCCGTGTGAAATGGTGGCAGGGGCTATCTCGGCGCCCTTTGGAATTCACAGGCAAGGCCCCACGGTTCGCGCAAGATGCAGCAGCTGCCTCACCGTCCTCTACCCCCTCCACCCCCACTCCTCACCACCACCACCATCACCAACACCGACACACCCACTTCCAACCATATAACTCTACCACCCACCCGGTACCGAAACTGACCCACGAAAGCACAACACCCAACTTTGGGGTGGGGGAGAAGAAACCTGTTTTGATTTCTCTCGCCAGCACGCGGCAGCGATTAAACCGCGCTGTTGACTATTCAGCAGCAACTTTTGGCAGGGCTGTGTTCCCCGCAGTGTGGTGTCCGAGCTCGGGTTGCCACCTGGACTAGTGTTCACAGGATTGCACTCTTTTCTCAGGTAGCTGCCCTGGCAAATGCATGTCTTGCCGGAGCATTAGAAGTGCCGATTCTTGTCAGTCGTGCAACTAATGCACCACTCAAGACCGAGCATTTATACTGGTAGGAACCTCCTGGTTACACCAGCCAACAGGGGATTATTGTGTCCGTCGTGCAGGGAGGGGCTGGGTGGGAAGGGTGGGGCTAGGTGGGGAGGGGAGGGTGGGGAGGGGCTGGGTGGGGAGGGTGGGGAGGGGAGGGTGGGGCTGTGTGGGGGGTGGGAGGGGTGGGGCTGGGTGGGGAGGGGCTGGTCACCCCGTGGTGCCCTTATAAAACTCAACGTTTAACATACTCACGCCGGCTTGTGCCCGCCCTCACAGTCGGGCATATTTGCGGAATACACCACGCCGCCGTTGACCCTGACCATTGACTGAGCAACCCAACGTTCCTACCAGCTCCCTCCGCAGGAATGTGTTATGTAACTCTCCTTTTTGGTATTGTGAGATATCCTTCTTCCCACGATATGTTCGGGTTGTTTTTGCACCTCAGAGGTGGCTTTCCTCGTCACAAAGTCCTGCCCGTGGCCCAGAGACCACAGTCATCGGTGCCAGGTGTGGTGGAGCCTCGGAGGCAGTCTCGCCATGCTCCGGGAATGTTAATGGGCAAAGCATTTTGCCATTTGTGCAAGCGCACTAAAGGCGGACAACTGGGTTAACAAAATAAAAAAAAATCCACTTTGTGGGAAGGCCAAACTAAGCACTTAACGACACATTCACTCAATCAGGAACTGAAAGGCGGTGAGAGTGGGGCAAAATAAATAAATAGGCATACATTTGAGCAATGTGCAGTTCACGAAGGTTAACAGCCTTTTCCAATTCCAAGTGACGGAAGAGGGCTGCTGCTGGCTGGTCCATGTTTGCGCCAAAGTTGGCCCCGCACGAGGTTTTTTTGTTTTTGCCCGCGCCGATCGCTGGGGGCTCCAGGGGGCTCCACGGGGGGCGCGCGACTTCCAGAAATGCCTGATGAGAATTAAACAGCATAAAATAAACACACAGGTGGAAACTTGTAAAACGAGGCTATGAGCCACTCGATGCCTGCTGCGTGCCAGAGGGTGTATGCACTTGCGGCTCAAGCGCTCGGGCTTGGCCTCTGAACTCTGCATCTGTGATCGTCCGAAACACACAGATATAAAGATCCCCCGTGTAGCCTTAACAGACTATAGGAGCAAGTGCTCTTAGCGTGGCCAGCACCACGCCCGGCCGCCTTTGTCTCCCTAGCTTGCGATGTTTACACACCGCACCGGGTACTCGTTTGAGGCTGA
This sequence comes from Lampetra planeri, assembly GCF_965212315.1. Lineage (NCBI taxonomy): Eukaryota > Metazoa > Chordata > Hyperoartia > Petromyzontiformes > Petromyzontidae > Lampetra > Lampetra planeri. Next base: position 3,164,568 of record NC_136119.1, on the reverse strand, counting down.
GTGGATCTAGGGGAGGCCCAGAACCGGTTCAGATAAATCGTCACTGGTAGTTGGCCGTGAGTGGGAATCGAACTCGGGTCGCCGGGTTCGTAGCAGAGCGCGGCAACCGTTACACCACCGCTCACACACACACACGTACATACACACACACGTACATACACACACGTACATACACACACACACGTACATACACACACGTACATACACACACACACACGTACACACACACGTACATACACACACACACACGTACACACACACACGTACATACACACACACACACGTACATACACACACGTACATACACACACACACGTACATACACACACACACGTACATACACACACGTACATACACACACACACGTACATACACACACACACGTACATACACACACGTACATACACACACACACACGTACATACACACACGTACATACACACACACACGTACATACACACACGTACATACACACACACACACGTACATACACACACGTACATACACACACACACGTACATACACACACGTACATACACACACGTACATACACACACACACGTACATACACACACAATCTGGGCGTTAAGTTATCTGACCCCTCGATCTCTCACACACACCGCGTGCCACCAGAGTGTTGGCCAATGTGAGCCAGCTTCGGCATGCGCGTTCAACGAACTCCCCACCTCGGTCATTAGTGCAAGCCTTGTTGTAATAGAAAGAAAAACTACTCCGTGTAATATAAAATGTACAATAGGCCAATGTTTTGCGAAATGGCCCTTCCTACGAGCCGAAGTAGTCGCGTAAAGGTCACACCTTACGGTTGATCCTTTTACTCTCAATAAAAGGGCCATTGCCCGAATTATTGAGCCTTTTATTTTCCTGTTATATGGAAGCACGAGCGATACAGATAAATGGATATTATTTGTGCATGTACAGAACTGCCCGTGCAGTCCCTTAATCTTTCATTTGAAACTAGACATAAATGATTTGAGCACCATATATATGGGCCGCATTGAATATTCGATTATTTTTTTTGCGGGCATATTAATGGTGGCTCTCCATTAATGTGTACCATGCTGTGTGACAAGAGCGCTGTGTAGCAGACATATGGTTAGGTTGATTGGTCGGTCAATAGATTATCATATGAAGTGTGTCGCGTCACATTGGTGGTTTTATTTGGCTGTCGACCAGACTCTAAAATGTGACCGCATCCGCCGGTTGAGTAGCACGTGCACAATACTTAGAGCAGACGACACACACGCACACCACCACCGCTACCACCGCCGCCACCACCAGCCTGAACACGCTGTTGGGGCAAGTGCTGTTAGAGTAGCACCTATGAAGGCCGGCACGGCACACGATGGGGTGGGTGGCCAACACCACCATCACCGCCACACGACCCCTGGCGCCATCCCCTCCCCCCAACATCCCTCAGCGTCTACCTCACATCCCCCAGCATGAGATTTTATGAATTGTTGAGTAGTTGTCACAGTGTTGGGTATATGTTTTTTTTCTTACAAATGAGATTTTAGTTCATGGATTTTTCTTGCAGTTTTTTTTCCACCTGCTGTTTTATTTGCTGGTCTGCAGGGAGTCTATTTGTGGAGATATGTTTATACAAGTGATGGAACTTGGTCAATATTATTGTATCTCAACCACTGTCTGTGTACATCCATTAATTCATCCATCCATCACTGTATTCCCCCTGCGAGTAATACTCGTGATTTGACAAAATGGAATTTGTTCCAATTTGGCAGATTGTGTGCTGATAAGAGCCACGTGCTTGGGATAACAGTTATCTTGATTGCATCCCCATACGCTATTATCAGAACACTCAACGGATGATTGTCATAGCGCAAATATAGCCTAATGTGTTATGTATACTAGCATCATATCGGCCGTGTTTTTCTGCTATTGTTGATGGATTTGAAATGAGGCTTTGTCCTATCTTGGTAAGAGTGGCAGAGCATGGCCATGAATTTATTTGAGGGGTTTCTTTGTCGTTCTGAAATATCCCAACAGTCATCTGCGGCTGCTTTGGATTAAACCCAACAAACTTGGAGAAGCTCGGGTCTCAGGCCCATCTCTATGGATACCAACTGGAAATGTGATTCTCTTTTTTTTTGCACGTGCCGTACCTTGTTATCCGTATTTCCTCTTCCCCCCCCTCCTTCTCTCTGAGCTGTGGCGATTCCCGTGTGCATGCTTTGTGCACATGCTTTGTGTCTGGCTTGTGATGCGAATGGTACGGTGAAGAGCATGCCTCCCTAGCCACGCCACGACTCACTAAACTACGGCACGACTCGCCAACCACGACACGACTTGCTAACCACGCCACGACCCCATGGGGAGCGAAGGACCCTCATCCCTTCTCGTCGGGAACGCTCTTCCTTACAATATTAGGAAGCCATTGGAGCTATGCACTTTTAAATCATCTAGATTAGAAACTGATTTATTTAGAACCACATCTCCGATTTGCACAGTTGGCGACGTACGTTCCAAAAGAAGTTCATGCAACGCGTGAGCCAGTTTGTCCCCCCTGTGTGCCGTGGCATCGTGGGACTTTTTCCCGCTCGCACTCAATGGCAGATAGCACGAGCGGATTGATGAACGATGGTTTTGTTGACCCCTCCACCAGCAGCTCGTTGCTACCGCACAGCCAACCCGGCCAAAGACCTTCCTCGACTTTCGCTCCTCCCCGCAATCTCTGCTCCCCGATTCCTGCCCGGCTGACCCCTCTGGCCCCCCCACCCACCCACCCACCACCCTACCCCTGGCTTACAACAAAACCCCCAAGAGTGCAAATCCCCTGCCCACACCTAGAATCCATTTCGGGAGGTTTAAGACTGCATAGGAGCTCCGGGGAATGCGTTGTCCACATCCCAAAGGAAGAGCCGTACGAAGCGTTTAGTCCGCCGGTTATTTATAACCGGCATGCGGTTGCTCATGTTAAGTTTCCGAGTGCCAGAGCCTCATTGCTGACGCATTTAATAGGCTTGGAAAGCGTCGACCGGCACGTACGTCATTACTACTGACACACGAAATAGCTCCGGGCAGAAGCGCTGAAAGGGGTCTCGCTGTGGCAGAGCGCGGATACTCAATTCCTGATTGCGCTGGGCTTTAATTGCGACCAGAGCGGTTTGGTTTGCAGGGGGTTGCAGGTTGTCCGCAGTGCACTGCGCTACGAATGCAGCGACCCGAGTTCGATTCCAGCCCATCGCCAACACCAGTGGCGATTATATTATGTGGACTGGTTCTGGGCCTCCCCTTGGTCGACTCAGTCTCAAATAAGTACCTGACCCAGTGTGTAAATGTCACCAAAAGGGAAACAACGGTGGCCTGCTAAGAGCACTTGCCCCAACAGTCTGTTAAGGCTATACGGGGAATCGTTGTTGTGGGGGGCAAGATACAACGAAGAGAATGCAATGCCATCAATTGGCACATTCTCAATCTTTATTACAGGATGCTACTATGGGGTAATGGTAAGCGCACTGCTCAAACCAGAAGTTGCCGGTTCGATTTGATCTCATGGCGTGGCTATTGAAACAATGGTGCAAGATTCTGAAATCCCGCCCGCCTCATCTGTCAAGCCAAGAGTATAAAATGGGTGCACCACTAGGCCTCGGCAAGGTAAGGTAAAAGGTAAAAACAACGAGCCTACCTTTACCCTACCTTTTACCTTACCACAATACAATCACTCTACCCTTACCTTTTACCTTTAGCAAGGTAAGGTAAAAGGTCAAAAGCAACGAGCCTACCTTTACCCTACCTTTTACCCTTACCCCATACAAATTACCCAATTACAGGGTAATTACTGGGGTACTACACATGAACACAGTTTATAACAGGCAAATGCTAGGTTGAGCGCTTTATTCATAGAGAATACTCTCGATGATTCCAATTTTAAATGGAGGCCACGGACTGCGCCACGGAGCTTCTAGCGAGCGGTAAACAAGGTATTTACCGGGTAATACTTCGCGCTACCTTTACCCTACACTTTACCTTACCCCTTGGCATGTCGACACCTTTACCCTTTACCCTTTTACCCGGTAAAAAGGGTAAATTACGTTACCTTGCCGAGGCCTATGCACCACTGCTATTTGATTGGCAGGTCTGGGGTTGGGTGAAAGCATGTGTACTCCCACCTCTTCCAAGGTGACGTGCCAGCACAAGAAGAGTAGGCCAAACACCTCGAGGAAATCACTTAAGCTCACTTTAGTGGAGGCCCTCGGTGTGGCAAAGGAATTACGGGGGTTGCACTTTTACCGTTGTCAAGTCTTACGGAATAATATTTGGTGCCCAAATAAAATTTCGGAGGGCTCAACAAGAACCCGGTGCTGCAGCAGCCAAGAACGCGCGTGGGGTGGGACAGAGATGTCCGCTGCCTTCCACCACCGCGCGCATTTCTCTGTCGTCTGGCCGCTCTCCAGGTGACCACCGCACCGCAGGATTTAGGTGAAGAGGGCGAGGGCAAAACTCCCCCGTAAATTGTGTGGCAGTTTTCCCCAAAGAGGTGGAATCTTTCGAGTCCACTGCTTCCAGAGGATGGGACGTGGGAAGAGTGGTGAGAGTACGTATGACAGATATAGCAATACACGTATGTAAAAAAAACGAATGCCCACGTTCATAATGCATGCAAAACAAACTGAGGTTAACACGTGCGTGGATTCGGTTCGACTATTTGAAGCTCGTTTGCATGTCTGTAGTTCATGGCCACGCACCCTTAACACGAGCACGACTGGTAGGGTTAAAGCCAAGTGTGCGGGTGTGGATCAAGACGGGTGCCTGGAGGCTGTGATTTGTGACTCAATGGGATCTGTTCAGCCGGACCTGTCCACCATGGTGAACACGCGTTTATAGAAAGTCCAGCCCAGTGCCAGCAATAGGGTTGTCACCAGTGAGGGCACATCATGAGAATAACGCCTCACAATACCAGAAGAGCAGACAAGCACGTGTACATGTATTGTCACGAGAGGCTTATCATTCTGTAAGTAGCAAAATAAACCATGGTACTTACAGCATTCCCAGGACAGCTACCTCGAAGAAGGGACAATCCCGGGGAAACCTGGACAGGTGGCAACCCATGCACACACGGAACCCCAGCCCGGTTGTTGACTGTCAATGGAAATGAAGCATCACATAGATAGAGAAGTGTGGGGAGGTACGGGGAGGATGGGGTGGTGGTGGGTGTGAGGGATGGAGGTGGAACGAAGGGGCGGGGCTGTGGTGGTGGTGGAGGTGGTGGTTGGGGAGTGGAGGGATGGGAGGTTAGTGGAGGAATTAGCCTGCAGCGCTGCAACACAATGGCGGCCGCTGTGCCTTTTGTGTCCAGGGTGGAGGTCTGAATCGGGCGCAGGGGGCGGGTGGCCACAGCCCCCCCTTGGGCCAGGCCGCGTTGCCGAGGGCCTCGAGCGGTGGAATGCCCCTGCAGGCACCTTGCCATTGGCCCACGACGTAAACAAAGCGACATTCTGTTCTCTGCGGCAGGCAGAGAGAGTGAGGGCGGGTGGGGGGGGGAGAAAAAAGGGAGCAAAAAGAACAAAAATTTGCATTGAAATTGCCAAACGTCGGGGGATGGAGGGGTCTCTCTTTCGGCTGTTACAAGATTTATGATTTGCTGGTTATTGTTGTGTTCAGTTTGGGGAAATTTATTTTCTTTGGAAGAAAAAAAAGCAGTCATTCAGATTCGTAGCCAGTAGTAACAGATGTCTAAATTGCCGCCTTCAAGAGAATAATTTCTTTAAAACTTTATTTATGCGTTTGAGCCGAATCTGACCCCTTGGGGCAAGCTTTGCTTTTCACTCGCCTTGTGTTTTGTTCGGACTCTCAACCCGGAGGGAGGGCAAACGCTTTAATATCCGCTACGTATGTCGAACGCTGGACGCGTCAAAGAAGGTTGGTCAAGCTGACGTTTGCGCGGTGGCAAAACGGAGGCGAGCGTGTCGCCCGCCGCACACCGTGACTCGCGCTCGAGCAAACGCGCAGCAGTTATAAACACATTTGACCCAAGTTGGTGGTGCAACTAAAAAACACGCCCCCCCCCCCCCCACGTGTGCCACATAGACTCGGAGCCAAAATGAAATCTCATGGCTCCACCTGGACCGCAAACCGGGCGGCAGTGTCGCCCTTAGCCGAGACACGTCGCCCTTTAAATTGTGCCCTTGTGTGCACGTGGTCGGCGCACGCACATACTCGCAACTACCTGTGCCGGGCAATTGGATGCAGCCGCCGCCGACAACAGCAGCAATCGGCAACAACGGGCAAGAGTGGGGGAGCACCATTTGCCATTCGTCTCAGTCGACCCGTATGACCTGCGTCGATTCCAACAATCTTTTTGCCGGCGAGCTTTGTACGCTTTAGGTGGCGTCACAGTTCAGCTAACTTGGCACAAGCACCCACGGTGGCATCACCACCACTTAGTGGCGAATGACAGTTGTTGTGCGGGAGTGTCATCTACATACGGAGTGGTGACAGTCGTCAATTGGCGATTGCAAACACGTTTTACGTGAGTTCCGTTCCTGGCCAAGTGCAGCATCAAAAGTGGAAAGTGCGCTCTGAACCTGTCCCGAGTTTTCCCTTAGGTTTACTCTGCCTTAAAATGAGTACCAGGTGCGGTGTGTGAACGTTTACCAGTGCAGAGCCCCTGTGATCAATCGGGCTAAGTGAGGCTTCTTTGTAGAGATGGGCTGACTATTTAAGAACTTGATTCCTCTACCCGATGATCGATTCCATTACATGAGTAATCGGATAATACAAAAATAGTCACACCTCTGCTCCCAAGTGTGCCGCTGGACGGGAGGTGATGGACGCAGCTTGGTGACGCCATCGGCATCATCAGCTGCATCACGCAGGACGAGGCGTCTATGGGGTTTCCTGACTTCGCGAGCCGAAACGTCAGGTCGTTCGGCATATTTTTAAAGTGAGCAAATTAATTGATTATAATTTTTCAATCGATCGACGAATCCTCCCAGCTTTAGGTCTTTTGTACTACTCTTCAACGAATCGGTGCGGTCTGTGAAGACACCCGATTATATTACCAGACTGCTCCCGTTATGCTGTAATGTGCACTCATGCCTACTTTAATGAGGGCAATATTGGCACAGTAAAATAAATGTTGATTGATTGAGGTAATGTCGAAGGCAGGATTGCTTGAAGGGAGAGATGCTTCGCGATGTGATTCTACGTGGTGGAAATATCCCCCCATGTTTAATAAGAGGTGCAAAGTATTGTCATGGATTGTTTTTCACCTTTATAGTCTTACCCAGCAACCGAATAAATAAATGTTCCAGGTGAGTTTTTAAAAAAAACACACACCTTTAATAGACAACCGCCTGCATTCTAGGGGCGATGGAAACATTTACAGAGACACTCACGCGCACACCGAGTTGATGTCGGGCTTTTATTATCCCACAAGGACACGAGCCAGTCAATGCATTCCTCTCAGTAAGTACGTGCATACTGTGTTGTGTATGTACTGTATACACATCTTTAGCCATGATCGATCCACTGCTCGATGAAGCCTCCCCCCCCAAGCCGTCACCATCTCTCAGGATCCCACGATGTAATAATCCACCAAGGCACCTGCACACAAGCTTATTTCATCGCTCCATCTCCTTGGTTTCATGTCTTAAATCTATACCTAATGGGGTTTGGAGGGGCGGGGGGGGTGTTCAGACAACCACACAGACAGGTAGAGTCACAAATAAGGAGATGGATACACCTGGGTGTGTGTGTTTTTCTGTACCATCCCTTCGTGTGCAGCACTGGCCCAAAAATAAGTGGTGGAACATATCATTAGGCGTGGCTGCCAGGCATTTAATACGCATGCGGGCATCTCACGTCGTGCTCGGTCGTAACCGCTGCACGCCGTGTTTTTTTTTCTTCTGCTGCTACTTAAATTCCTAGAAAATGATGCAAACACGGACGAGGAGGAGGAGGGGGAAACACAGACACGCACGCACGCACGCAAAATAACAAAAGAAATTCCCCTCCCCTCCTCTCCTCCCCTCCCTCCTTGCATCTCCTTCATCCCGCCAGCCCGTCAGGATTCACGCAGAAATCGCAGATGTTTGATTTCAGTGCGCGCACGCTGACCCCAATGTGTCAAGTTTTTTTTTTCAGAACGTAAATACAACGAGCTCTGGTGTAAAGGCCCACGCGCGCAGTGAGGTGGAAAGGCTTAGGGGGCTGATGTGGAGTGGCAGGCTGGTATTTAGGAGAGGCCAGTGTGAGATGGGGCCTGCTGTGGGCAGCACTGGTTGCGGTTCGGACACGTCGGCGAAGTTCGGAGGGCGTCGGAGGCATCCGAACGATACCAAATTGGGCTTCCCCCTTTGGTTTCAACAAATGCTCTTTGCAATTGTCACATTGCCTTAATTACTTTTCCTACCTCCTTCCAGGAATCGTTCGCGGCACGGTACAGTGTGGACCACGTCGGTGCTTCCAATGTGGCATGGCAGGCACACACGCAGCCGTTTAGCTGCCCTGGTATTGCTCTCTCACACTCGCTCGCTCCCCTCTCTCACTCTCTGTATCTCTCTTACACCTCTCTCTCCCTCTGTTGCATCTCTCTGTTGCATCTCACGGTTGCATCTCCGTGTGTCCTCTGTTGCGTGTCTCGCCAGCCTCGTGCGTACGTTCATATCCAGCCCGCAGGTTTTTTTTTTTACAGTCGCCTCGGTGACGATTAAGCTCATTAGGAATAGCGGCCCCACTGTTTTATGGTGGGGGGCAAGTAGCGATGCTACTTCTGCTGCTGCCCGGCTGCTTGGCTCTGCCCGTGCATTGAGGACCTCAGCCGTTCGCAACGGCGAAACAAGACGTGCATAATAGAGGTTTTTGGGTTAGAGCGCGTAAATATATAAATGTGTCGTTAAAGCCCGCCACCACCCGACACAGCCAACTAGTAAGGGGTTGTCACGTAAACAGAACGTGCCGATTCATCACTAGTACAGCAACACCGGTGTGTTGGAGAGCCAAGCCACAACATCTGAGTTTGACGTTTCGCAAGTAATTACAACGAGCTCCATCAGGCGACGGACACAAGAGGTGCCGATTGGAACGCTCACGCCGCGTTGCCCCCCCCCCCGCCGCCCCCCCGAGCCGCAATGGGCACATCGAGTTCTATATTTGAAGCTTTCGTGACTGCAAGGATTCATACTGTTAGGTTTTTTCGGTAAAGTCACGTAGGTAAAAAATAAAATTAAAATTAATAAAAGTAAAATAAAAAATCACGACGTTTCCACCTGAAGACGGAAGCTTGTGTTGCCTCCGAAACGTCGTGATTTTTTATTTTACTTTTATTAATTTTATTTTTTTACCTACGTGACTTTACCGAAAAAACCTAAGAGTAGGCACATCGAGTACTCTGGAGGCCCGTGAAGTGGAACCCCAAACGCACGCACGAGAGGCACGATGATGCAACGTGAGAGGTCCTCAGTGTTAACTATTGTTCACCCCCCCCCCCCACACAAAAAAAAAGGCAACGCGGTTTCAACGTCGAGTCCCGCTTTCGAGCAGGTGACTTTTACAAACCCGTGCTCTGGAGGCCCCTGTTTGGTCGCCTGCAAGACGCGTGTTGGCCGCTGGAGGTGATAAGATTGCTTCGCCCCTCCTTCCTCACCGCTCCCCCCACCATTCCCCCCCCCCCACCATTCCCCTCACCACCCCCTCCACCAACTCATGAAGGCAAAGCAGCCATGCCTGACCTTGACCGCATTCCAGCGGCATTTGTCATCTCCCTGCCACTTATTGACTTGCAGCAGTTTGGTCAACGAGAGATATTCGTTGGTCAGCACTGCAACTTCTTGCAAGTGAGGCAGTTGGCTTTTAATCTGTCTTAATGTTTTACTCTCCTCTGTTATGCTATAGGTTTTTTTTTGTATTGTGCCTCTTTATGTTATTTAATTTCTAGGTCTGCCTTGCCAAAATAGACATTTCATCTCAGTAGGCTCTTCATCATCAGCAGCCATGGTCAATCCACTGCTAGAGGAAAGCCTCCAATTCTCAGCCGTCTCTCGTGAGCCTGCGATTATAATGATCCACCGAGCACCTGAACACAAGGTCAATTCATTGCTCCATCTCCCCGGTGAAAGTACACTCAGACGTGTTCTATTGCTTGACTGCCATTCCATTCATATTCTTGACCATCTGCCACCATTCCTTCTCGTGGCTTCTCTAAATTGTCTCTCAATTGAATTCCGAGTGTGCATCTACCTGCCCATGCTTCTTTGCACACTTTTCAGTTTTTGTTGACTTTTTTATTATTATTAAATGACCATAGGCTCAATAGGTTCTTACCTGGTTGCAAATATAGGCCTGAACAGTACCTATGCATCTCTTAAATATATTGTATGGATTTTCGGTGAACTAGTTAAGTCATTCGTTTTTCACGTGTGACAAATCTGGGCCATGAACTGCATGCATCAGGCTGTCCTCACTCGAAGACCACAAACGTCACGCGGATTTTCCTCGATAAATACATTACATTGTCATAATGATGCTTTCAAGTCCACGTTACAGCCTTGTTCAATAATGTGGCGCTGCCAAGACGTGATGAAGAAGCATGAGGGCTTTTAGCACCTGAAAGAGCCAGACCGAATAGGGGCGCCCACATCAGTCACACACTCACTCGCAGCGAGAGGCAAGACAAATGCGCTCCTCTCAGCAGGCCCGCACTGACTCGTGTGTTTAAAATGTATCGCCAATGCCTGACCATCGGTAAAGCATGGAGAGCCGGACTTTGGTCAGTCTTCCTGGCTCTGGACTGGACTTTTTTTTTCTTTTCTAACCCGAACCCGGACTCTGACTCACAGATGTCATGGACGTGTAGGCTTGTCCGATGGCGCCGTCACGCACACGCGGGCTCCTCCCGACTCGCTGCCACTCGTCCACGGCCGAGGTTTCATTTCCAGCAATAATTTTCGGTGGCCCAAGATGTCAAAGTGTCGGTTTACTTTATTCCCTTTATCTTTTTCATTTGCAGTCCGAGCGAGCGTAAATCCGTGGAGTGATGGGGGCACGGGGCCGCGTGGCTCAGGGCTGCACCGAGAGACAAGTTTGATTTCATTGATTACATTTGCAGTTTAAGCGGAGTCCATGCACACCCCCGCCGCCTCCCGCCATCCTCGTATCCTCGTAAATCACACGTGGCCTGTTGCCTGGGCCGAGGTTCCATACTGAAGGCAGTGGAGAAGCAGCCGAGCTCTTTGCGTCTTTCTTGAAGTCTGTTATGGCTGAACTGTTGTGGATGTGGCTGTTGTCATTGTTAGAATGTGCGCAGGAATGAATGCGCATGTGTGTTTTTGTATGGAGCTTCAGTGGACCAAACTGTCGCAGGGCCTAACTTGGCACATGGGTCGTGATGGAGATCACTCGCAGTGTTATGTTCTATCGATAAGCATCGTTAGTGTGTTCATTAAGGTATCTGCATCAGTGCTAAGGCTACACTGTGGTGGTTCGCATGATGGGTTAACCAGGCTTCGTTTTGTGTGATTGTATTATTGTATTCCTAAGTGAACTACTCATTTATTAACATTTGCTGCCTTGTTAGTAATTGCGCGAATTTATAATTGCTATGTTTGTCTTCATAAATATGAACACCAATTGGTTGGAAACATCTTAATATATAGAGGACCGCAGAGCTTGGGAATACGTTGGTATTGTCCACCTACCGCAGGAATATTGTCATTCCAGTTTTGTCTTTGGTTCAACAACGATTGTGAGATTCCTTTTGCATGAACGCCACTATACTCTATGAAACTAAACACATTATTTGGTGATGTTGCGTTGCCAATGGAGAAACAAGCACACATAACTTCACAGAAACACGATACGTTAATCTATATGAAACTGAACATGATTATATATTTGGCCGAAATCTTCCTTTAACAGGGATAATGTTTCCTCTCAGAGAGTTCTCACCTCTTTATAAATAAAGGATGATTTTGATTTGAAACTTTCGTGACTGCAGGAATCCATAATGTCACGTAGGTACAAAATATATACCTACGTGACTTTACCGAATAAATAAAGGATACTTTATCCATATTTTTATCGTTCGTTTTTTATTTAAAGCATCTGCCACAACGCAACGCGCATTAGGCTCTGGTCATCTCCATTGTTGGTCCTGAGCCAACGGTGGAAGCATAAAACACTTAGGCATGGGACAGCCACTTCAACGCGCGATAAAACCTCGTGCGATTATTAAATTAAGCTCGTGACGCCAGCCAGCACTGGCACAGACCCCCAGCAAAAACAACCTCCGTCGTGGAGTTGAAGGAGGATGAACGAGCGGTGGTGACATTTGGGATCTCATCACCCTATACCCCATCTAAGTCTCGAGAGAGAGTAGCAAGCAGCAGCAGCACAGCTTCCACGCGGTGTGTGTGTGTGGGGGGGGAATGACCCCATCTCGAACCGCTGCGTTCGCCATCCCCCCGCAGGTGCTGGTATATCAACAAGACTGAACGGGGGTCTCGCTCGCCCGCTCTCGTTCGCTCCCCGGAAAATCGGAGTTGGGGGGTGGGTAGGTGGGTGGGTGGAAAAAAGATGACGCAACTCATTGTGCTGTCCCCCCTCCCCCCCCCGTGGGCCCTCTCTGCCCTTGCCAATTGTGAGTGTGCGCGACCCGCATGCATAACAACATTAGCGCGCGCACAATGGGCACTGTACCACGTGTATATACACACACGCGTGCGCTCTTGCCTGGAGAGAGGCGCTCACCCTCCTCCTCCTCCACCATCCTCCTCCCTCCTCCTCCTCTTACCCACAACACTGTATACCACCCACCCACCCATCCCCCGCTCCACTCAGCCAGAGCGATGGGTCAAGAGGTGGAGCGCCGCTCGGGTCCATCGCCTTGACCCACCGCACCCCCATCCACCACCACCACCCACCCACCCACATTGATCACCAGGCGCACGCACCGGTGCAAGGTTCAGTCCAGCGTTGTAACCTCCCCTCGCCCGCACCACGCCTTGCACGGCTCGCAAATGATGGAGAGGGGAGGCGAGGGAGTGGTGGGGGGGGGCAACCGTGCCCCCCTGCCACGATATTTGCATAGCAATGCGGCAATGCTTAAAAGGGTGGGAGGGGGGGGCGAATGCTGCCTGGCAGCTGAGTGGCACAGTCACCACACAGCCCAACCAACGCAGCACCACACCCACACAACAACAACCGCCATTCGCCACTAAGTGGCGGTGACGTCACAACGACGCTTGTGCCAGGCCACGTGCATACTCTTAGTTCTTTCGGTAAAGTCACGTAGGTAAGAAATGAAATCAAAATAAATTTCATTTTTTACCTACGTGACTTTACCGAAAGAACTAAGAGTATGAATCCTTGCAGTCACGAAAGCTTCAAATCTAGAATTAGGCCAAGTGCACCTTGAGGCCACGTGAAGTGTCGAACGCCCGCTGGCAGGAGGTCACGGGGCAGACCCAAGTGCCACGGGTCGACTGACAACCACACACACACACAACCACACACACACAACCACACACACCCACCCCGTTCGTGCACACCGCCCCCAACTCCACCGGCCGAGAGCTGCTTTCACGATCGTAATAATAATAAAGTTCCAGCGTCAATTCGTGGCCTTGAGGGTCATCCATTGAGTAGGTGCGCAAAAATCTGTCACATCTTGACCCCTCCCCCCCCTCCCTGTACGCACGCAAACTTTTTACACCACCACCTCTCACCTGCGTGCGTACGCTTGGCCCCCCCCCCGCCCCCACCGAATCCTATAGAACGGCCGATATTTAATCCACGCAGAAACGATCAAGGATTCATAATATTCACGTGTTTCAGCAGACAGACTTCATTAAAGAATCAAGTCGCTTACCTTGGCCACTAATTTTGCTGAGCTGCGTGAGAGCTGCACTCAGGGGGGCACACAAAGTGACACCTCTCCCACAGTCACACTTCTCCCGGCAGTAACTTTAATCTGAATTGTCTCATGGTTGTTATTGTTTGACTTGCATCCCACTGGGATTTTTGCACACAGCGTCGATGTACGGTGCTTTTTCTGGGAGGCTGTTTTTTTCCTGGATTTTTCTGTTTGCGCGAAGTCACTTGAAGATGTTTCTTGTTCATGTTTTTGTTTGTTGCGGTTGCACCCGAGTCAAGAGCCGCATGGCTCACAGGGCTATAGCTAATGCATGAACTGACCTTGTCTGACAGCTGAAGGAACCGAACTGTGGCTCATTTGAAGGCCAACGTCGACAAATTATTATCGAGGCTTCACCACCCCCCCACTCCTTCCCCCTCCATGCGTACGTACTAAATGGATGGCCCCTTGCGGATGGACCCGAGGAATCAGCTCACGCTTTACCCCGACCCAAGAGCATTAAGTGGCGGTGATGATGAGCGACGTTCGACCACTTCGGGGTCGAACGGCGGGCCCGTTCGCCGTTCGCTCTGCGTGTTGACGCTCGGCGTTGTTGTTGTCGCTGCTGTTGCTGCTGTGTGTTGCTGCTGCTGTGTGTGTGTTGCTGCTGTCTGCGTGTGTGTGTGTGTTCGCGACAGAAGCGAACGTTTTGGGAACGTTTTGTTGGCGCGGTGTTTCTTCTCGCAAGGGGAAGGGAACGTTTAGTCCCGTCGCTGTCTGTCGAAATAAATACGCGGGGTGGAGGGGGCCTTGCTTGAGATTTACCGTCACACACCCCCCCCACACCACCTACACACACCCCCACACACACACCACCTACACACACCCCCACACACACCCCCACACTCACACCCCACACACACCCTCCACACACACACCACCTACACACACCCCTACACACACACACCCCCACACACACCCCCACACACCCCACACACCCCACACACACACCCCACACACCACCTACACACACCCCCACACACCACACACCCCCACACACACACACACCCACACACCCCCACACACACCCCCCCACAACACCTACACACCCCCCCACACCCCCCCACACACACCCCCCCACACACCCCACACACACACCCCCACACACACACCCCCACACACCCCCACACACCCCACACACACACCCCCACACACACACCCCACACACACACACACACCCCCACACACACCCCCACACACACACCCCCACACACACCCACGCGGCGCACGCTTCTGGAAGTAAATCTTTATTGGGGGGGTGTGTGTTGTGTGTGTTGTGTGTGTGTGGTGTTCTGTGTGTGTGTGTGTTTTTTTATTGCGGGCTGTTTATTTCCCCCCTGCCATTGCTTTCGCCAAGAGCCGTGGCTCGCCGCAGAGATGCAGCCACAGAGGGCCGCTGCTGCTGCCGCTGCTGCTGTTGCTGCTGCTGCTGCCGCTGCTGTTGCTGCTGCTGCCGCCGCTGCTGCTGCCGCCGCTGCTGTTGCTGCTGTTGCCGCTGCTGCTGCCGTTGCTGCTGCTGCCGTTGCTGCTGCTGCCGTTGCTGCTGCTGCCGTTGCTGCTGCTGCCACTGCTGCTGCTGTTGCTGCTGCTATTGCTGCTGCTGCCGCTGCTGCCGCTGCCGCTGCTGCCGCTGCTGCCGCTGCTGCTGTTGCTGCTGCTGTTGCTGCTGCTGCTGTTGCTGCTGCTGCCGCTGCTGCTGCTGCCGCTGCCGCTGCCGCTGTTGCTGCTGCTGCCGCTGCTGCCGCTGCCGCTGCTGCTGCTCTCTGTGCGGGGCATGAGTGCGGAGTGGTGTCGGGCCGGCCAGAGTTCCCTGTCGCAGCGAGTGCTGGATGCTGGACGCTGCTGGCACCCTGCACTCTGCAGCGTATTTGGGAGGGGGGTTGGGACAGTGTTTTAAAATTGTTAAAGTTGCCCCCCCCTCCTCTGCCCTGTGAGTTATAGGATGGTCCAGATGTCTTGTGACCCCCCCCCTCCCCAATTAAATTCTGTGAAACTGTTTATTTAAAACAGAAATGAATATGCGATGGGGGGCGAGCGATATGTTCAGGGGTCAATTAATTGGGGGTCACAAGACATCCCGACCAGCCTGTAGAGTTGGCTGGCCACTCATTACATTCTGATCACGGGGGTTCGTCTGTTAATAATCGCGTGCACCACGCTCTGGATTGTGGGGCGCTTTCATTCTCGTGTGGGAGAAGGCAGAGTGTTGACGTTATTTGGACGATGGGCGATGAAGTGCGTATGGTTATCAATATTTATCTCCGTTCATATCGATGCCCTGAGCACCACATTCTCGTCAGATTTCGGAAGCTCAAGGGTGCCGCGGCCTAAGTGTCCCGTCGAAAAGGCGATCACCACGGCGTGTTCAACGTCGCCACAGGCCGCGCTGAGGGATACGTGGTGGGTGATATTGAGGGGAGTGCAGCAAAATTAATTCATTGCAGGAGCATCCCTGTTGCGTTGCCACTCTCACCATGTCCAGCGCGGTGGATAAATAACCCCACTGCAACGGTAACGCCGTGGGGATGCCTTCATCCAGCAGTGCATTGACCGTTGAACTGGACCTGTACACATGTACGCCTTATAATCATGCCTTTATTTCTCCAATTACAATTTTTTTTAGAGGAAAACTAAAAAAACACATTCCTGCGGAGGGAGCTGGTAGGAACGTTGGGTTGCTCGGTCAATGGACAGGGTCAACGGCGGCGTGGTGTATTCCGCAAATATGGCCGACTGTGAGGGCGGGCATAAGCCGGCGTGAGTAGGTTAAACGTTGAGTTTTATAAGGGCACCACGGGGTGACCAGCCCCTCTCCCACCCAGCCCCAGCCTCCCCACCCAGCCCCTCCTCACCCTCCCCACCCAGCCCCTCCCCACCCTCCCCTCTCGACCCAGCCCGACCCCTCCCATTTTTGGATGCACGACGGGCGGACGGACACAATAATCGCCTGTGGGCTGGTGGAACCAGGTGGTTCCTACCAGTAAAATCACTGCTTAGGCAACATCGCGTCTTGCGTGTCTGACGCTGCTTCTGATGTGCATTGCGCTACGTCGTACAACCTCAAAGTGGATGTTCCATCTCATCCATCATCCAGCGTTTCATAGATCACAGCTGATAGTGAAAGCACAGCATTGTACGGTATCGTCATTGCCTGCGTTAAAATTCCCGAAAAAAAAACCGCGACATCTCACTTGACCGCTGCGCGATGCTTGTAAGGTTGTGATCGTTGTTTGCACGCGCTAAGTGGGAGCGGTAGTGCAGCGGTTAGCGCGCTGCGCTATGAACACCAGAGGCCCGAGTTCGATTCCCGCTCACGGCCAACACCAGTGATGATTACATCTGAACCTGTCTCCCCTAGGTCGACTCAGCCTCAAAATGTGTACCTAGTGCGGTGTGTAAACATCGCCACTAGGGAGGCAAAGGCGGCCGGGCGTGGTGCTGGACACCCACCCCCTCGTGTGCCGTGCAGGCCTTTATAGGTTCTTGCTAGCAGCACTTGCCCCAATAGTCTGTTAAGGCTACACGGGGGGTCTTTGTTCTTTATCACACGGAAGCGGGTTTCAATGATCAAACTCATCTTATAGGCCGGCGTATTGCACGTGCAGTTTTGCTGTAAGTCAATGTCCATTTGTATGCGGCACAGCTGGGCAACTGTAAGCGCATTCCATCACACTTTATGTACTTTTACATAAGCCAGATTTTGTGTGTGTGTGTGAACGGCTCGTTATTCACACGCACTACTCAATATAAACGTGGGTCGAACACATTTGCACAATTTGCCTATATTGTCGTGGGTAGTCCTTGACTCGGAACCCGCGGCAGTAACGACACAATGGGATCTTGTTGTTATTTTGTCTTCCGCGGCACCGCGTACTGAACATTTGATTTATCGCCGACACAAGTGGGAGAGGAGAGAAAATTGCCAAAGCCTCAAGCGCCGCAGCTCTTAAAGAGTGCCTCGTGGCCTTCACGCAAAGTGACACAGCCTCACCTGCGGCGCCTTTGCCTCGGCGGCGCATTTTTATTCCGCGTAAAAAAAAACCAAGGAACGTTCTGACAATATTTATTTATTTGCCAAGGAGGGCAGGGACGGTGAGCAGAGAGGGCAGCCTTCTGAGCAGAGTGCTCTATCGGAAGGCTTTGCACGTTCCCGACGGCAGGCGTGGCCAATTGAGTTAAGGTTAAAGGAGTCATTGATATCCGCCCTTTACCCACAATTGGTGTTTAGTGTAGTCGAGCACGGATGCTGTGCGATCTGCGCGCACACACACGCGCGCGTCCCTGGACTTCCACGGCATCCGCCGCTGGCATGTCTCAGAAAGCCCCCCCCTCCTCCTCCCTCACCGCCTGTGGCTCTGAGATCTCCACCCAACCGGCCGTGCGTCGCCCTCCTTTGACATCGTCAATTTAACAACCGCGTCTTTGATCCTAGACCTCTCGTCTCGCAGCGTCTGGCGCACAACCTCCCCGAGCCGGCGCCAGGGCGCAGCGAGGAAGACGGGGGAGAAGGTCTCCTCCGTCTTTTCCGGCGATCAGCTCCCGCTGCCGGCGATTCGTGTGGGTGACCGGAGCGAGTCAAAAGAGATCCTCCTCACTCGGGGGAAAGAAAGAGAAACGCGCGAGAGCGGGGGGCCTTGTGGAGGAGCGTCGGCACAAAGCGTGCCTGTGCTGAAGGAGGGCATCACTGCTGAGTTGGAACAGCTTGGCCGCCGTGTTAAACGTGCACGCGCGCGCGCCTGCGTGAGCGAATCGAACCGGTCATCCAGGTTCAGTCTCTGCCCGTGTGCGCGGGGTTTGTTGTCGAGGGCTGTTGTCAGTGCGCGTGCTGTCCTCTTGCCTTGTGGTGCTCGCGCCCCCAGTGATCCCACACAGGAGCCGGTGCCTTGCTCAATGTCAGAGCCAACATCCGAGCCTCTCTGCGTTCAAATAATTTGTTGATTCGGCGACTTGAAACTGGGTGAGCGAGAGAGGGAGAATTAAATGAGGTTTTAACGTCTTATTTTCGTAGTCGCGTTTATAGCAATGGGAACCAGTCTACCAACCTGCCTCAGCAATGACATCCACCCATAAATACCATCACGAAACCTACGCTTATTTGCTATGGACCTGCTGCTGCTGCTGTGTGTGAGATCCACTCGGCTTAGGATAGCAGAACGGAGCTGCCCCATCTGCAGCCCCGTGGTCTGGAACAGTCTCTGTCAACTGAAGGTCGCTGGGCCGTGACAGTCGGTGATTTTAAGACCAGACGAAAAATGTATTTTCTCGTTCTGTTTCGTTTAAATATCTCTGTGCCATCCACGCTTCCATCCCAGATTTTGTTTGCTGAATACGGCGTTCGTTACAAATCTTGGATTTAATGATTGATCGATTAAAGGGGTATAGCTGGGTGGGTCACAGCACAATCTGGTGTAAACCGGTAGTCGTAATTATAATTACAAACCCAAGCAGAAACGTTAGATGACAACCGCGATGTACGGTACATTGCGGTTGCAATTCATTATGAATGATATAATGACAACATTACAAAACAACAAAAATAATTCACCAATTATCAATGCATCGTGCTGCGTTTTTAAACACAAACTTAATCGTCGACAGGATGCAGTTCATCCGAATAGGGTTTCCGTTTTGAAAGCGCTAACATTCTGAGTGTCGGACAATACATGCGATTGTGCATTCAAAACATGGACTGGGAGCAAAGTTTTGGTAATCTCCAGTTCCACAAACATCCTCCACCCTTCACCCCTTGCTCTTCTTCCCCATCCCTCCCTCCCTTCTCCCACCACGACCCCCCCCCCCCGCGTACCCCAGATCCTCGGCCCCCAGGGAATTGTAAGGAGTGTTCTCATAGGAAACGAAGCGGGAGGTGGGGGGGGGGAGGTTTGTGTGGAAGCAGAGGGCGCGGTCAACCGCTCTTGAGCCGAGCAGATTGTTCGACGGCGCTCACTCGAGTAATTGATTGGGGCTTAACTCGCTCACACCTGCACGCCGCTTCGGAGCTAATTGGCAGAATGTGAAAATTGAGATATGTAACATAATACGGAAATATACTTTCGGCGCGAAGAGTTGAAAAACGGGGAACACTTTTATTGCCCAAATACTGGAGGTCCGCGGAAACATCAATAATTGTCAAACGAGTGGGTAAGTTTTTTTTTTCGCGGGTGTTGCTGCCGCTTGCGTTGTTCTGCGGTTCCTAAAGAGAAAAGAAAAAAACCTCGCAGCGCGCGGAGCGAAACGTGGGACGTCGAACATGCAGTAACCACCGTAAACGCAGTAATAGGTTTTTTCCCTTTCAACTGGTACAAAAACTGGCACCTTTATACAAGGGATCATGTTTGCAATAACCACAACACAAGCAGTCAAAATGCAAACAAAAAGAAACAACTCTTTTGGCGTCATCTGGTCCAACACCAATGGAGACTAGGCTCTAAGAAAAGCTGTCTCGGGTGTGGACCAATCAACTTCAAGGACAGTGCATGTCATTATCAGAGTTGTCATTTTTTGTTTGCATTTTGACTGCTTGTGTTGTGGTTATTGCAAACATGATCCCTTGTATAAAGGTGTCAGTTTTTGTAGCAGTTGAAAGGGTAAAAACCTATTACTATATTTTGCCACTGGTAAAGGAGACGTCTCATAGTGTAAATAACCGTAAACGCGTCGGAGAAGAGATTGTGGCGAGCCGTGAAGAAAAAATTGCGACCGGACAAAGAGAAACATAAACTTCACGTGGCACATCCTTTCCACGGAGGACTTCTTGATATTGATTACCATACCTAATGGACGGTGAATTGGTGTCTGTGTTTCCCGGTTGTTGACAGATTCATTCAATATTAAACTGTACGACGTCCTGCGAGGGGAAGTTTTTTTTTATTGTGTCTGCCCTGATGTGTTTCCTAATGGCTTGCTCGCACTCCCGAGCAAATCCATTTTTGTCGCGCACGTCTGGTTAACGGGGGCCTCTCTCTCTTGTCACACCCTTCACAGCTGCGTTCTCTCTCGTAGCGGGGGCCGAGTTTACTTGTCACGCCACTTGTCTGACGAGCGAGGTGGGGCGATGAAGCCATCGTTGTGCCGTCGCCTCGTTTTCCTTCTGCTGCCTAAATTCGTATTTCGACTGCCTGCGCTCTTCCTCTTTGAGCTGGTGGCCGTCGCAAGGCTGTGTGCATGCCGCACACACAGGGATCGTGATGTCATCTTGACATGCACAGCATGCTGGGGTTCCTTTTATGTGTTTTTTGTTACCGTGAAAGATGCTTTTATCACATTATTATTATTGTCATTTGCTCACCCTGGAATTCACTGGTCGTTAGAATGATCGGCGAATCAGAGATGGATGCTATTTTCTACAAAAAAAATTCCCGAGAGTATATCAACCGCAAAGATGAAGCGAGGATAGCGGCTCGTTGTTCAGTGAGAGATGGCTGTGGATTGGAGAAGCCTTCATCCAACAGTGGGATTGGTCATGGTTGATGATGATGGTGATAATTTATTTCAAGACTGCACATTTTTCAGTTTTTTTAATTGCCTCTTCAGCTACAGAAAGGATGTTAGTTAACTGAAAGGAGAGCAGGTGGGCTGGGGGGCAGGTGGGCTGGGTAGGGGGGTGCAGAATGGGAGAGAGACAGAGCGCACGAAAAAAATATTTTTTTGTGTCAGTTCGACGAAAGGTGTGAGGTTGTCAAGCGAAGGTGTAGAACAGGCTTTGATGCTTTTGAGAACCCACCGCCTGCGGATATAGGACGCGATGTCTCTTTTCTCGGGGTCACACGGGGTCACGCTATAGGGGTCTCGCGTTGTATCACGAATTAAAAAGAAGGCAGCGAAGGTGTCTGGGAGCGATAACTCGGCGCCCGGACGTGAAGGTTGGCGGGCGGACGCGAACGGTGGCTCAGCGCGCGGGCTTGCGGCTCTCCCGCCACCCATTAATTTATGGAGCCGTCCCTCGCGATTGTGCTGCGTGTGCGCAAAGCCTCCCCCGCCGCCGCCACCACCGCGCGCCCCACATCTCCTATTCCGTCCATATTCGCAGTTAAATATTGCAAAGTGTTCTCAAATTCCTGTCCGATGCGGTGTGATTCAGGTCAGCGCGTCGTGTCTCCCTGCTCAACTGAACGTCGTGGCGCCGGTGCTCGTTTGCCAGCTTTGAGTCAGCGGTGGTGGAAATGTCGTCTTCCAAAGACACGGGCCCATTATGTGCATAGCACAAATGACGACGTTAACCTCCTACAAGATCCTACGTATTTTATGGACCCGTGAAAAGGTTATAACGTCGCACTCACTACACACAGATTGCTTTCCACAAATGAACCACACAATACCTTGCTGGTCTCGTCAAGGACGAAAAACCATCACTTGAACTCTGGTCATCCTCGCAGCAGCTTTTGGCTAAACATCTAGAATGCTCCAATATTAGGGCGCCATTGGAGCTATGCACTTTTCAATCTAGATTGAAACTCATTTATTTAAAACTGCTTTTTGTGTTTAGTTTGTTGTCCTTCCTCCGCACCTCCGATGAGCACGGTTGGCTACATACGGCGCGAAAGAAGTTCAAAATCCATACATTGTGGGCTGAGTCGACTCCCCCCAACCAGAGATTAGATTTGAACTTATACCGTCCTGAGTGGGGAGCTCTAAACTCATCCAGCCTCGGTTAAGGTCATCCTGCAAAATATTCAGAGGCCAGATTGTGAAAGGGTCGGGTGTGGGAAATGCCACTTAAAACTGCTTTTCATTTGAATATGTTCAAAATGTGACACAAGCAGGCGCTTTATTAAAACGGGCCATTATAGCAAGCTTTTTTTTTTGTTCCAAAATTGCAGGGGTGTTAAGGCATTGTTGTTGAGACTGACAAAGACATATCATGCTTGAGCGGCGCGGGACCATGAAGACTGAAAAGAAATTGCACTTCTCGAGTGGATCAGTCAATGAGACCCTGGCGATCGCGCGAGGGATTTCCATTGCGGGGACTTACAAATCGATTATTCTCTTTTTTTTTTCTTTGGGCCTTGTTAACGCAGCTATTTTACTCGGTGGCACCCCCCCTAATGCTTCAGAACACACATTTCCACGTCCTCCTTTTTTCTCTCGCTCCTCCCCCCCCTTCAATTGGCGTTTTGTTTCGCGACATGAGAAGATGTCACGTCCCACGGATTTGGGTGGGATCCCCCGGTGTGTTTTCTGTTTTCTGTTTTTTAATCCGGTGACGACCGCCACTGCTGCCACCGCAGCGGTGGTGGCCCACAAAGAAAAGGCGAAGGTAGAAATTGAGCGGCTGGGTGGGGGGCCGTAGGGGGGGGGGTGGGGTTTGGGGGGGGAGGGGGGGCTTTGCTCAGCACCGCCTTGCCTATGGGCAGCGATCCCCGCCTCGCCAGCACCACGCCCGGCTTAGCCGCCATGAAGCTCGATATGCCCTTCACGCGGCCGGCCAGAGGTTGCACTGTCCACCCGCCGTAACGAGCCGCGTGGGAGGGAAGCACGCGCGCGTGAATTGTGCCAAGCGGCCGCGCCGTAATTGATGGCCTCTTCTATCTCTCTCCGGCGTGGGTCCAGGCCGAGGCGACATGGTCCGAGGAGCCAATTAGTCTTCGCCGAGGTCCGACAATCGATCGGTCCGGTCGGGTGACCGTTGGGGAAAGGTGACATTTGACCCCTTGTTTGACGTGAGCCGTTGCGCCCTAACGACATGCGGTGGGACGCGGTGGTAAACTGGCACTGGGAAAGTGAGCGAGCGAGCGAATGTCACCAGATGCAGGAGAAACTGTTTAGTTAGTTTGAATCAAATTGCCTTGTTTTTATTATTACACGCTTTCTATTAACTCACTCTGTCTGTTGTATCCTCAAATCTTGTAACTCAATTTTTACCCACTTCCCAATGTGGTATCGACTGCAAACTTGGTATACTAATGTCATACTGATGACAATACTATGTTCTATCATAACAAATTTTTTTTTTTTTTAAACATTATGTTTTATATGTTATGTTTCGGCTTGGGTCTTATTGTCCACGCTCAACTGACGTTGGCTGTAAATCACCACGGCCCCTTACGCTATGGCAAGCTTCGGGGCCACTACTTGGAGTCGTGGAGTTCTTCCATTACTCGTACGGTACATTTCATTAAAGCGTGTTTCTAAAGTGTTTTTAAATATTACTTATTTATTTACATAACTTGAGTTTAGAGATACGCTGTCGGCTTGTGCCGTGCTTTTGCTCCGGATGTCGGATGTTTCGCTCCACACGTTGGGAGCTGCTTCAGGGACGGAAATGGAGACGGAAGAAACCTATTCTTAGGTTTTTTCTGTAAAGTCACGTAGGTAAAAACATTAAACATAATTTCAACCGTGATGACGGTTACAAACTGAGTAATCATTGGAAAGATGTGATTAACCATGCAAAAAAGATTTAACTACACTTATTTGCCAATCTTATTTGACAGACAACCATTACTGTTTTACCATGTTTAGTGGTGGTCTTCTTGTTACAGGTTTAGTCACAAACCGCACCTCTCCATAACAAAGGCTCAGCCTTTGTTATGGAGTCTATTCTTAGTTTCAAGCCTCACCTTACCATATTAATAATAAGTATGCAGCCCTTGCCCCACCACCTTCTCCAACCATTATATAAACGCAGTGGTAACTCCTGCAATCTCTCATTTACTTGATACAGCTGTCGTGGCTGTGACGGTACCACCTGAAGACGGAAGCTTGTGTTGCCTCCGAAACGTCGTGATTTTTATTTTTTATTTTATTTTACATTTTAATGTTTTTACCTACCTGGTGACTTTACCGAAAAAACCTAAGAATATGAATCATTGCAGTCACGAAAGCTTCAAATCTGGAAGAAACCTCGCAGCACGTAAATCAAAATGTCCAACATCGTGGCGGACAGACGCGGTGCAACCCGAAAGCACATCGGAGCGCTAAACAGCACAGCCTCAAACTTGAGTAATTGACTGTTTTCGAAAGCAGAATTTGTCCTCATTAACGGGCACTGCTGGTATCGTGTATTGTGATTTACTTGTTGATTTTTGTCGTAGCGTCTTAATTAAAACTATCGGAGCGATTGGATGCAATCCGTCACGTATGGCTGATTTCAACTGTAAACTCAGGAACTTGCTAGGTGCATTTCACTAATTAGTTAATTTATAGCCCGTTGTAAACACAGTACTGGATCATACTTGTGGTGGGTTGTTTGTCCATACTTCACCACGTTTGTCAGTGCCAGCTGGCGAAGTGGGAAAGTCAAGACCGGTTCGGATATCACTCACCACTGCCGTCAACTGTGGCGGGAAATACAGTTCACCAAGTTCATATCGCAGAACACTAACCACCGCTCTCCTCTAAATGTATTTTTATTCTATTGCAATTTTTTGTTTTAAAGGACTTCTACATTTAAAACCATCCTCTGAACCTTTGTCTTCAAATAAAGGACACTCGAATTAAGAAGTGGATGCAAACCCGGCGAGTGACGTTTTACCGTCGCGGGTAAGAGGAGTCATCCGAACATTTTGAGAATCTGAAATTGAGACACTTGAGTCTATTTCCAGAACCACGCTTATGTACGTTTCAGTGCAGTGTCACCCTCTTATCACCATGAATCATATGTCCCCCCACTCTCCTATTTTCATACATTGCCGTGAGATGCAGTCACATCTAACTGCTTAAGGATCTGAGACTGTATTTTAAATAAAAAAATATTCCTTCACACGGGACTTTGGGACGACACCGCGTGAGGTCATCTTGACTGTTCTTGTGGCGTCGTCTCGTTCTCGATGCGCTCACACGGCCACTGCTTACACTCCAACCCACCAAACCCACCACCGCTTCACGTGTGCGCACACAACCCATGGGTAAATCGATTTAGAATTTACTTTAAACGTAAAGCAATTTTATTCAAAGTCGCGTGCTGTTGTCCGCGCTCCGTGTGAATTACGCGCGTGTGATCTGCGTTTGGCAGAAACAATTAATTGCTAGAAGCACCGCAACGTTCGGCACAGTTAGCCTGCTCTCCCAGCTGTGCGCACGCGTTTCATTAGGCACCAGCCCCCCCTGCTCCCCCATTTCTATTGCCCCCCCCCGTCATCCCATTTGAGCAGCTGTGCTTCCTCACTGCTGCAAGCGTGGGCTGAGATGATCCATCGCGTTACGTATGGTCACGAATAAAGATGGAGTGGCAGCCAAAGGGTGTATGCGTGTATGTTGAACATCTTTCGCACCGTACGTAGCCAACCGTACGAATTGGAGGTGCTGAACGGGAAGTGGCCGAGGGGACATCCACTGCAGAGATGGAGCGATGAAATCTGCTCGAGTGAGAGTGCTTGACCGTGCACTATTAAATCGCAGGAGAGATGGCTACTGCTTGGGGAAGCCTTTCATGCAGCAGTGGACTGATCACGGCGGATGATGACGATGCAGCAGCTTCCTCGGCCATCATCTCGTATCGTGCTGCGTCTTGCCCATCCACATTTCTTTTTTTACAGTCCATAGATTTCTTGAACTTGCGCGTGTTCATGAATCCACGTGTTCCTCCTCGTATCTCTCAGTGTCATTCCAGGCATGTGCATATCTGTGCGTCTTTGAGAACATTTCAGCTTTTGCCCTGCATGCTTTCCTTTTGTATCACCACAGATGTTGGTGAAAAGGTTTTACATATCCATTCACTGGTAAGCAATGGTCAGAAAACAATATCCGAACAGGCAGAACAGGTGTTGTAATCGAAGAGAGAATACCCAGAAAAAAACTTAGAAAGGTAGAGAACAGCACCTTCGAGTAGCACTGTTGGCTACGTACGGTGCGAAAGAAGTTCGACATACATACAACTAAGGTTACGGAAAAACAAACAAACGTTTGTCGAAAGGTCAGTACGCGAATTGTAATGGAGGATGAAACAATTGAGAGATATACAAAAAAAATCAGCAAGTACAGTATACATATATTGTATAGCCTCAGGAAACAGCGGACATTCATAATTGTTTTATTTTTGGTTAGACCGTGTAGGTATAATGTCAATAAATGTTATAGCCCTCCACCACCCGACAGAGCCAATCATATTAGTGTAACGTGGGCGAATGTGGCAATTGATTTAGTTGGGGTTTTTTTCTCACAAGATCGACTACATTGAAAAGCGCGCAGAATGTTAACAACTCTGCACGACGTTTCGCTCGAGATTGCACCCCAGCATCATCCAGATGCTGTCGGCACGAGGCCAGATTTCGGAAGTGAAAGCACTTCCCGATTCGCGTCCTCAAGTAAGTGTCCTGACGTCGTCGGATTTCACCCAAAAGAAACCGATTGTGAATCGCGGCACTGGTCGCCAAAGCCTTCGTGTGATGATGTGAACAGCCGTGAAAAACGACGTAGGGCAACAACGACAACAACGCAGCGTGGTTTACTCAACAAGAGGTTCAAATTTCGATTTAAAGCTTTCGTGACTGCAGGGATTCATCTTCTTAGTTCTTTCGGTAACGTCACGTAGAATGGAAATAATAAAATAATAAAAATACAACATAATAAAATAATTCTCACGACGTTTCGGCCACAACGCAAGCAGCCGTCCTCAGGTGGAGAGCAGGTCTGTCGAGTAGACAGTCAGACAGAGAATTATTTTATTATGTTTTATTTTTATTTTATTATTATTATTTTTCCATTCTACGTGACTTTACCGAAAGAACCAAGAAGAGGTTCAAAGTTATAACCCAGTGAATAACAACAACACGCGTGTGCGTTTGCCGTGGGTCAACCGCTTAGGCAACATGGCACTGGGCGTCGACAGAAGACTGTTTCTGAATCGGGGAGCTGTTACCTGCTGTAGGATGCAGGCGGTGTCGGCATGAGGCCTGCAAATTAGGAAGATGACTAAAGAAGGTGAAAGATGACCTCCCGTGAAGTGCAGAGCATAAACATGGACAGTGACCCTCAAAAGTCAATAGATCATGTCGGATGATGACCATGATGATTATGCATCATGCTGCCCGAATTTAACGAATGGGGATACTGCTTGATTGATGTATCGGTGTGTGTCTGTGTGATTGTTTGTGAGAGATTGGCTTTGGGGGGAGGGGGGGGGTCAAGACGTGATTGTTTTGTTGACACTGCTGCTTTCTTAGAAGCCCGTGGATCTGCATGGAAGAGGAGGCACCGCCTATGGGCGGCATGTCTGTTTTTTTAATCTCCGAACGAGACTGTTCGCGGTCACAGGCAGAGCAGCGCCATATGCTGCCGTGTAGGTAGGGGTAGGGATACGAAGAGTGTTAATTGCACCCGCTAAAGGCTATGCCCTCTCGAATAACATACCCAAGTCTCGCGTGGAATACATAAATATCCCGTCACTGACGTTGGGCGCCTTCCAAACGGCTCATACTTTTTTTTTGCGTTTTGCTGAATTCGTTTTAAGTAGCTGATGGGTTTGCGTATACTGTATATAAAAAAAGTCCCAATGGTTTTATTTTGCCACCGTTTAAGAGCGGGGAGCGGCAGCAGCGGTGGCTTTATACACCTACAAGCCGGGAGTGTGGCTCACACCCCCGTGGGCTGGCGTGCATCCAAACTGCTTGAGTGCTGAGCAATGGAGCGAGAGATGGGCTGGGACGAAGGTCCCCCTCTCTCCCCATCTGTCGCACGGCGGCCGGCACACAACCAGCCCTGGACTCACGCCGCGGGACCCGCAGCTCACCTGCCCGCCACCAGCCCATCTTGTTTATTTTCATCCGGCAATTTAATATTTCTTGCCTCCGGATGGCGGGCTGCTGCCAGTTGTCAGCACGTGGCGCGCAGATTTCGCGCGTGCTGGGCTTTGCCCACCTGCCCCCCCTGTGTGTATGTGTGCGTCTGTATGTGTCTTTGTGTCTGTGTGAGCATGTCTTGTCTATGTGAGTGCATTTCTGTGTCTTTTAGGTTTGTATGTTTGTGTGTGGCTTTGTCGGGAGTGCAGGCGATTAGCGCACCGCGCTATGAACTCGACGACCTGAGTTCGAGTTCTGGTCACGGTCACTATCAGGGACGATTATTTTAACCGTTCCTGGGCATCCGCTGAGACGGCTCAGCCTGAAATGAGTACCTGATGCGGTGTGTAAATATCACCACTGGGGAGACAAAGGCGGCCGGCCGTGGTGCTGGCCACTTACCCCCTCGTGTGCCGCTTCCAGCCTTCATAGACGCTCGCTAACAGCACTTGCCCCAACAATCTTTGAAGGCTATACGGGGGATCTTTGTGTTTGTCTATAGTTGGCATAGCGGTTAGCACATTGCAATATCAACCTGGCAACCTGAATTAAATTCAGTGGCGATTATCTGAACCTGTCCTGGGCCTCCCTTAGATTAACTCAGCCTTAAATTAGTACCTGGTGCGATGTGTAACCATTAACATTGGAGAGACAAAGATGGCCAGGCGTGGTGCTGGTCACGTACACCCTCGTGTGTTTTGCTGGCCTTAATATTTGCTCTCTTAACAGCACTTGTCCTAACGGTTTATTAAATACTATATGGGAGATCTTTAACAATGATTTCAACTTGAAATGTGCAACGTATTATCGGAGAGAGAAAGAGCGACCCAGCGGCGTGAGGAATCACAGACGAGCAGGAGAGCTAGCCACACGGTGGACCGGCACCAAGCTCTGCGGTCCTCTATATATGAAGATGGTATCGGCCAAATCAGGAATTCACATACAGGAGTCAACCGGAGCAAACCCACATGTGTGAGGGGGCAACACTGTGTCCCATACAGAGGGAATAGGTGGAGTCCACGTTTGTTGCACTGCAGGGTATGGAAACTCTTCGACGCTCATGGGGAATATCGCTACATTTGTGCGATCCACCAGCCCTTATCACCACAGTGCTGGATTAGAGGCCACGTGCGTAGCCACCACGGGCCGGCTATTTCGTCTTTGTTTTATGGGGAGCTATGGTGTACAATCAGAGCACCGTGCTACGATTTTAATTACCCGAGTTGAGTACCCAACCGTGGATAACAATTTGCCAATCGGAATATAAACATGCTCTGGACCTCCCCTAGGTCAGTTTAGCCGTTAATGAGTACAGTACCTTATAAAGTGTGTCCATCGGCGAGTCGCTTGTTCCCACAGTCTGAGGCAAACCCAACTCATGAGGCGTAAACACCGTGGCCTTAACAGATATGCCGACGTTTCGGGCAATGATCCTTCTTCATAGCAAATATAGAGGGGTAGAGAAGCAGAGTTAATACTGTTTGGACACTGCATTCAACATCACGGGGCCCTGCTGAGAATTACATGAAAAATATATTCTGATGACCAGTTTTTAAATCCGCAGCTATATCTCTAACCGCTGCTGCTAACAGACACAACCTTCAATTATAATCAGAGTATCGCTCGAGGGGACTAGACGCACGGGTAGACAGACGATGCGCAAACACAGAAGTTGTGAGTCTTTTTAACGGTGCGTGAGGTTGTGGGCAAAGCGAAAGAGACGGACTGCGAAGACGACTCTGGCTGTTTCGCGCGAGTATTGGGAATGGCTCTCCGGGCCGAAAAAAAACATCCACGCGGTTCGCGTGGCAGCGCGGATGAAGCGCCATATGCTTCTTCTCAAGAGTGGCTTTTACATTTTAGGCAAATTACAAAGCGTTAGCCAATTAGGTGCAGTTATCGGATACGTGTCTTTAATTAGGCATGTAACGATTCGCCCACCCTTGAGATCGGGATGCCTCGTCGCGATTCGCCATCGCGGTTCGAGCCGAGCGAGGATCGATTCCCCGCGTGACCACTGGCACTTGGATGCGCCTCCAGGTGTCTGCAGGGGTCACGCGATCCCATTACATACAACCGATACGATCTTGAATTGATCTACTTACACGCGCACGATACGACGCGTGAATTGTGAGTATTTATTTGTGGAGTTAAGTCGACGAATGCTCGCCTAATTATGTGACTAATTTCAGTGCGATACATTGTGTACATTCTGTATAGAGTTGTTAACCGAAAAGGTGCGCAAAGAACATTGGAGAGTTGCACCCTCAGAATGACGAAACTAAACTATGAACTATTTTTATTTTACCAGATAAGTCCCACTAAGCTATACAGCTCTTTTTTAGAAGCGGCCTGGCCACAAATGATAGCTCAACGAAGTGGCTTATCAAATGGAAATGTATAGCAACCAAATACTCTAAACGCATGTTTCTAAATGTGGAGGGAAAAACCGGAGGACCTGGAGAAAAACCCACGTGACCATGTGGAGAGAGACACGCAAACTACAAATATACAGCAGGCGTCCGTGTCGGGATTGAACCCACGACCAGGCGAGGTAGCGATGTGAGCCGGAGCTCGATGGATTGGTGTTGCATCGTAAAACTCTTGAGTGACGGCGACGGCGTATCCAGCAGTGGATGATGAAATTGAATCTACATGACACAGAACGTGCGTCTTTGATATCCAGGTGTCCCTCGCTCTGTGCGCATTCAGCTTGTGCGATTTCGCGTGTATGCGTTTCACCTATTTCCACCCAAAATTCGCTACGCAGCATGTGGCTTGAACTCACTCTACATGCGGCTAGGCAGTCGGACATGGGACAACGTCGTTGTATGTACCGTGTGCTTTGCGTGTGTCCTGTGTGTGCCTTGAGTGTGTCCTGTGTGTGTACCTTGCGTGTGTCCTGTGTGTACCGTGTGCTTTGCGTGTCTCCTGTGTGTGCTTTGCGTGTGTCCTGTGTGTACCGTGTGTTTTGCGTGTCTCCTGTGTGTGTTTTGCGTGTGTCCTGTGTGTACCTTGCGTGTGTCCTGTGTGTACCGTGTGCTTTGTGTGTATCCTGTGTGTACCTTGTGTGTGTCCTGTGTGTACCTTGTGTGTGTCCTGTGTGTGCTTTGCATGTGTCTTGTGTGCACCGTGTGCTTTGCGTGTGTCCTGTGTGTGCTTTGCGTGTGTCTTGTGTGTACCGTGTGCCTTGCATGTGTCTTGTGTGTACCGTGTGCGTTGCGTGTGTTCCGTGTGCGCTACAAAAGCTTTCGCTTTTGTGCACCCTTTTCTTGGAACCCATCTACAGACGGCGTAAAGCGAGGGGGGAACTTGTACATTGTTAATCTCTGTGAAAGGGAAACGTGCTAATTAGGGAATGCGCACTCACGGCTCGTTCTCATGTCAGCACAATGTTTAAACCTAATTTTAAATTACGCCGCAGAATTCTTTAACGCACGCGGATGCGGGGGTCATCTCGTTGTGCCCTAATCAGATTTTGTGAGATTTCACTTATTTGCATATTATAATTAGCGTAGGGATTTTTTTTTTATGTCTTAAAATACATTTGCAAATTACGTGTATACACTGAGAGCGAGAATGCAGTGGAAAGCGTACTGCGCTATGAACCTGAAATCCCGAGTTAGATTCCAATGAGAGTGGCGGATACCTGAACCGGTCCTGGGCTTTCTCTAGGATAACTCAACCTCTAACGAGTACCTGGTGCGGTGTGTAAACATCAGAATTGGGGAGACAAAGGCTGCGGGGTATGGTCCTGGCCACTCAGCCCTCGTGTGCCGTGCCGGCCTTCATAGGTGCTCGTGAATAACACTCCCCCCCCCCAAAAGAATCTGTTAAAGGCTATACGGCGGATCTTTGTCTTTATCTATATATCGCATAACTTGTGATTATGCGTGTACGTATCTCGGATTGTGTTGCAGAAAATGTACCAAGTAGTTTCTGTGAAATATTGTAAATGTGTGGACATACCGGAACGGATTGAGAAATGCGCAAAAGTGTGAAGCTGGTGAAGAGTTTTGAGTATGAGGTTGGTGTTGACCTGTTCACAAATGTATCTGTGCAGCTGTCACCCCTGTGGGTTTGAATAAAGCACACAGTAACGCGCTCACTTACTCAGGGTCTGCAAGTAGCTCAAGCATAATGGCATTTTGTTATTCCTTGGGGTGGTTTATTTTCGTTTTTTTTGTGTATTTGGACCCGTTAAGATATACAAAAAAGTCAAAAGCAAACAGCTGAAATTGAGTGGTGAGTTTTATTTTAACATGTGGCTACAAAGTGCCAAAACAAAACAAATCAGCTGTCATTCCGTAAGTGACAATTGCATGCACGCTCTATAGACGTGGTAAAATAACAGTCTCCAGGTCTTTGATCGATCCACTCCTGGATGAAGGCTGTCCCACTCCATCTCGATTATGGGGGTTGCTTTGACCACATTTCACAACGTTGGTCATCGTGGGGACTGGTGCAGGTGTTGTGGGACCCAATACCGGTTCAGATACCACGTGTCACTGATGGTGGCCGCGGCCAGGATTTAAACTCGGGGGTTCATAGCACAGTGCGCTAATCACTGTGCCACCAGTCCACATAGCCCTCACACTGGGGTGTAATGGTCCAGACCCCCGTACTCGCCGATTTGACGAATGTCTTAATATGTGGTCATGATTCGTTTCAAGAATGAAATATTTGTTTTGGTAACATTGTGGTGAACATGGCAGCCACTCGTGGCTGCATGAGTGACGTGAGGCCAAAACGTACAACCGGAGCCAATTCGAAAGACATTGACTCTTACGCTATTCGATGCATACACCGCGAGCTTAAGAATGCATATAAATCCGTGCGTCATTACACTGCATTAATACGGAACTCCAATTGTACAATTAAAACCTCAACAATTTACTTTTAAATCTCTCCCTTCCACGCTGACAATCTGGACTCTCCCCCTACATCCTGAATGAACATTGCTACGTGCACTTGCATATTTTTTTTAAATATGTAAGATATAAAATCATTAACGAACAAAGAACGCTAATTGGAGGCCCTCTTGAAAATGGCTGCAATTAGAGTTGCACCTGCGCACGTCACAGTTAGCCTGGCCCACGGCCAGTGCGGGGGGGCGGTGGGGGGGGGGCGGTGGGTGGGGGCGGTTGGGGGGGGGGCGGTGGGTGGGGGCGGTTGGGGGGGTGGGGGGGCACCTCCACGGTGGAGTCAAGCCAACTTGGCAGGTGTATCCTTGGAGCGCCATGAATAAGAACCATAGTAACATGACGATTTGTATGTCGTATCCTTACACTAACCCCCAGCAAGAACAGGGTTGTTGTTGTTGTTGTTGCCGATGCATGTTTATTACAGAATTTGATATTTTGGGTGAAATATCTAATGTCAGAGTGAATGTGCTTGACAAGGGGTTTTTGTTTTTTGTTAAACGTCAATATTTCCCGTGCGCTTTGTGGGAAGGATAACATGTAGTGTTGTCTCGTGGAGAGAATGATCTCTGAGCGCTCCCCCGGTGGTGTTTTCGGGGTCGTTCGGCACGATGTCCGTCGTCGTTCTCCACATGCTCGGAGCTTAGTTCCCCTAGGAAGCGCGCACCACTTGACAATGACATTTCGGAAGAAGCTCTCAGGAAGTGGGAGCGAAACGTCGGTCACCGTGTCAAACGACACGAGGTGCAATTCGTGAACACATCGGCGGAGCCGAACAGCTCCGCGGCGAAATCGGTGGTTCTGCTCCCGGTCATCGAATTGGGGAATTTCCACCACGGGCCTCGGCAAAATCCAGCACGCGGTCAATGCTGGCAATGCTTCTAGAATGTAAGCAAAGCGTCCCAGTGTAAACATTGCTGCTTGTGTCCGGGTATGAATACACTCGCCGATGCTCCTTGTGTAAATGTGGGGCCACGTGTGTTTGCATTCGGGGAGTTTGTCTGTGTTTGCGCAGCACTGTTGAAGGGGGACTGCATTGCACTAAACTCTGCCGACATTTGCATAAAAAATATTATTCTCTGCGTTTGTATTCCAACTCCGATGCCAGCGTCGTGCAGAGAGAGGGAAGGATGCATTGGGAACTGATAAGAGATCAGTGCATCACCCTGCGTTTTAGAGAATAGCATGTGGAAGAGGATCACACACAACTTTGTTAAAGTGATAATTTTTTATTACATTTTCAGAGCTGGGATTTACCCAAATTACTTGAAACACCAAATTGAATTGGGTGTGTTTTCGGCGAAGCCATAGATAACCGGGCTAAGAGTATCACTCGGGCTATTCTTTTGAAAAGTAATTGGTGACCAGACTGAAACCATCATCTCACTAACAATTGAGGACCTGCATGTTTAATCACAGGTAACTGAAACCTGGATTCAAACCCTGGTTGAGAATATCAGCGGTACGGTTTCAGGCACCCTGCCACCGCTGCACCACGGTGGCGAGATCTTAAGTACTTCGCCTGGTATACAGGAGGTCGTGGGCTCGATCCCGACACTGACACCTGTATATTTGCAGTTTTTCACGTCTATCTCCCCGTGGTTGCGTGGATTTTTCTCTGCGTCCTCGGGTTTTCCCTCCACATTTGGAATCAGCATGCGTTTAGAGTATGTGGCCTTACACGCATGTTGCGCCCTCCGGTATTTGGTTGCTATACCATTTCCACACGATAAGCCACTTGGCTTGAGCTATCATTTGTGGCTAGGTGGCTTCTAAAACAAACAAAAAAAGAGCTATTTAGCTCAGTGGGCCTTACATGGTAAAGAACAAAAAACATCCTTTTTTCCGAGCACTCGAGCTTATCATTGTCGGGATCAGTGGCACACCTCGGGCTCACTCTAAACCCGCAAGTACATTGTCACGGTGAATCCGGGCACGTGTGGTGGCGTGCGCAATAAACGAGTGGGTGATCAGCTCTAATCGGGTAATCACAGCGATTAGGACAGCGAATCCTCTGCTAATTTAGTAACGTGGGGGACGTGGGGGGGGGGGGCAGTGCCTCACTT
Organism: Lampetra planeri; assembly: GCF_965212315.1. Lineage (NCBI taxonomy): Eukaryota > Metazoa > Chordata > Hyperoartia > Petromyzontiformes > Petromyzontidae > Lampetra > Lampetra planeri. Next base: position 3,128,972 of record NC_136119.1, on the reverse strand, counting down.
CGCCATCCGCGGGTGCCCCCGCTACGCCTTGCAGCGTGCGGCTGGGCGCCGAGCCCAAATGTGGCAAAAACCCGCAAAACCACCAACATTTGTTGCGCCTCAACTGACTCCCGATTCACGTTCCAGGAGAGGGTATTATAATTTTGATTACTGTTGCGAGCAAGCGACCGCCCATTCACATCCGCAGAGATCTGGCGTCGTGTGAATTTGCGTGCGTGAATTTTTTTTTCACTCGAATAAGATCGCGATCCTTAACCCTGGCATCCAACGGAATACCGTGGATTTCGTGCTATTGCAATGGTATTCAATGCAAATAAGTCAAAAAATGATCATACTTTCCTTTGTTTGTCCGATAAAGTGTGGCTGAGACTCTTTATGCTGGGTCCTCCGCCTACATTGGGATAGTTTGATAATTCCATTACCAAGTGTTTGGCTTCATGGGGGAGGAAACCAGATAACCGAGAAGAAAACACGGGTTTATGAAGAGATGACACTCAAATCACGGCCGAGATTCAACAATTTATTTTTGTTATTGCCATCTCCTGGCCAACTTGCAGGTCAAACCTGTAGCACTTGGTTTCCCCTGCCAGTGTACAATCCAATCACTATCCAGACCCAACCCTGCTTAGCTTCCGAGATCTGCCGAGGTCAGGTTCATTCAGGGTGACTTGGTCACGCGCCAAATGAACCAGCGTGGAAGTGAATGGCAGCTGCTTTAATTAGTCTCAGAGCGAGTGAATGGTGGTCAGTTGATGTGACGAAAAATGTTTGCGCCCTTACGAAATGCCACTCCTTGACAACACCATCTCTGGGAAGGTTAGAGGCGTCTTTGACAACAGCAGCATACAAATCTATGACAACAGCAGCAGCAACGGCAGCACATGTGGCTCGTGTTCCGGACGTGCTGTGGTGGTGGTGGTGGTGGCTTTATCCGCTCTGGACACTCGAGGTCAGAATGCGCCATCACCCCGGGGCTGCGTTAGTCCGCACATCTCATGCGCCGGTGCTCGCCACTGTTTGTTTCCGATGGCCGCCTATCATCGCGATGCAAAGGGTGGGAGAAAAACCAGTGGAATCCGCTCGGTTATAAGAGAGATCAATCTCTGCCGTAGGCGAACTTTACCGAGTGCAAACAAACCGAAAGAAGGCGAAGAATCTCCGCCATAACCGGGGGCGATCTCCCCTGTGGGGACTTCGTGGCCTTAAAAGTGCCACAAGTTCAAAAGGGGACGTTTATTGCCACTTTAATATGCTTTTGTTATCCGTGTGAAATCCCGTGGCACTGTATATTGTCCGCCGTTTCTGTTTTTATTGGACCATATTTATGCACTCGGAAATTCTGACAGACCTCCCGTATCCCTCAAAAATAAATTCCTCTTAATAACGAGGAAGCTCAAACGATGATAAATACATCGTTGTGTGTAACCATAACAGATAGGGGAGCCTCTGGCTGCCTGCCACCGCAGCAGTTGTACATTAACATTTTGACTTGGGCAGTGCCGCGGATTTCAATCACAAAGAACATTTGTACGAGGAGGGGAGGGGCGGGGGGGTGGAAGGATGTGGAGGAAGAACGAGGCAAAGAGGGGGCGGTGGAGTTGAGAGGGGATGTGAGGGGGGCGGGTGTGGGGACAGGGCAAGACGGGGGGAGGACCGTGCTGGAATTTGATGGCATAACGGTGGAACCAGGAAGGGGTGGCGGGAGTGATTAATGGCCTGTCAGACCCTTATGAGCTGCTGTCACACAGCCCCGGGGGCCCCTGATAGGGCACTGTTCCCTCGGGACCCCTCGCACGAAGGCCCGTTTAGGCTCGCTGACCCCGTTACGAAAACCTCTGGCTACAAAAACTCCGGCGGCGCCCGGTCTGTCTGAGGCACGAGAGAGATTACCGCTCCATTTTTCTTGATTCTACCACCATTCCCCCGAGCGCGGCTTCCTGCGATGTTTATTTCTTCAACTTTAAGGGGAAAAGGACGAAGGTTGAGAAGGGGGAATGTGATGGGGTGGGGGGTGCAGAAAATCTCTCCGCTGTGCCAAGCTCGGGGTGATTCCAGCCGCTGGTGACGGAGTTTGGCGGAGGCGGGCGGCTGGCTTTGGAGCTTGGCAGGGCTCTCCCTGTGCAGCTGGCGGATGTCAACAGAAGACGAATAAATACCAGCCTGGAATAAATACACAGGGAGAAGGTGAGAGGAATTCAGAATGGGTAGAGTCAGGCCCATTGTAGATGCATGCATATGTATGCGTGTATGTGACACAACAACTCGGGCGGTGGAGTTGGCGGATGGCGCAAAGTTTGGGGTCTAAAGTTATTTTCTATTCTGCTGGGGCAAATGACGCAAACAAAACAATGCTCATAAATACGAGCCGTGAGCTCCGGCAGCTTCTCTCTGGCCAGGTTAAATACATTGCCATGCAAGTGAGAGTTACTAGTAGGAGGAGAGGTATGGTATGAGAAGACTGGTGTGGCTGGTGGGGGGGGGGGTACAAAAAAAAAAGAGACCTCTGTCCCCTTTGATTTTTTTTTCCATCGGCAAACGATATGGGTGGAAGAGAGAGAGAGAGCCCTTGCTGCTGGTGGCCGGGGTTTGTTTTGCGGAGCATTGCGAGGGGAAGGGGCATCGATGGAATTCTCCGCAGCACAACGGAACGCTTTCTTGTCTCGGCCATTACTTTGCTTCGGCGCAGCCGGGCTCGGCAGGGATCCGTGCAGTTCTGCTTGGATGCCTTTAAAAGGTGTCAAAGGAGAGCAGGGGAAGGGTTTGATGTTGCTCGGCAGCGGTAGCGGTAACCGCCGGATCCATCGCCTCTCCCATCCCCCACACCTTGTCCGTCTCCCCTTTCGCCCTGTTGGTCCCCCCCCCTTCCCGGAGCCTCCCGCTCCCTCCCTCCTGTACCCCTTCACCTCCTCTAACTCCCATCCTCATCCCACTCTTCCAATACCGTGGCCCCTTGCCCTCAGACCCCCCATCCTGCCTCCCGAGTCCTCCCCCGCAGCCCCTCACTGAGCAGCAGCGACGCTTCTCAGCGCCCGGGCCACGGACCGCGCACTCTCCGGATCCGTGCAGCCCCTGGCAGATTAACGATGTCAGTGGGGGGGGGGGGTGTGGGGTGTGTGTGGGGTGTGTGTGTGGGGGGGGTCAAAAGTGTGGAGAAAAAGGACAGGGCCTTATTGGTGCTCGTGGTAATGGAAACGGGGTGAGGGCTCACGCGCTCCTAAATCATGCATCGCCGACATCCGCCTCCCGTGCTGCCCCAGAGCGCAGAATGCGCGCGAGCCGGGCAGCCGCCTCGCCCTGTGGGGGGATGCACGTGAAATTTGTGCGCGCACGGCACCTCGCCCAGCCATTTTGTCCACCCGTACCCCCCCCGACGTTACTCTCTGCCACTCGCTCCTCCACTTCGTGAGAGTTATTATTGGGAAGAAAGTATTGGTATCCGAGTCGAAGTCAAAGTGTCACCCACTTCGCACGCGAGCGCGGGCCGATGTGCCCGTATCCACTGGCTCGGGCGGTCCCGAGCCGATGTTGTAAATTGCACAGTCCTGTCGTAGGTGTGCAATGATATGAATGTGATAATCACCATCATCATCGGCCTCAGACATGGTCAATCTACTGCTGGACGAAGACTTCTCCAAGCTATTGTCACCTCTAATGATCCTGCGATGAACGTGGCATTTACTTTGACCCTCATAAGAGCCCACCGAGATCAAAAATATCTTTCGTCATGGGGGACCTGGACCACAACAAAATTGTAATTCAAGCGCATAAACAAACTGGCAAAACGTCTAACACCTTAAACCTGCCATCAACACGAACGTGAAACAGTTCACGTTAAAACGACGAGTCACGGTAATTCAGTAAACATAAAAAAAATCTTAAATCACTCTGCTGCATACCCTGCTATTTTTCGCGTTCGTCAACAACCTGACGGAAAAATTCAGAGTCCTCATTCAAGGCTGCCGAAAATAAATACATAATTCCGAATGTTAAATAAACGAATGCGAGCGGGACCACATTAGCGGCCGTTGCCCACGGTGTATTTTGACAGGGTTTGTGTGCGCACGCTTTTTCCCTTCCCTCTCTCGTATTCGTTACAACCTCCGCGCCACTAAGTTTCGCCGGGGTCAAGTATGCGTCTGCCGTGCCTCTGGCCGTGGGCCCCGCCGTCAGGCGGCTCCCGCGCGCTCATAAAGCAACGACTTTGCGGGGCCCGTGGAGGTTTGTGGGGTTCGTGGCACCCGTGTGCACGTGTGGGAGAGGGTGACTCGGTCAAGGCATCGGTTTATTAAAGCCACCGCTGCCTCTTCCGCTGCCCCATCTCCGCCAAGGCACCCTGTCGCATTCCCCGGCAGTGGATTTGCCCTGAGAGGGTGGTGGCGCCTTACCGAACCACGCCCCGCGGCTCGCCATCCAGGCCACGTGCGATCATCCGTCCATCACCTTCGTGGCGTCGTTCTGTGGGCCGACCCAGGGACACATGAGGGTGACAAATTCGCTGAGACACCGGCTGGGGACTCGACGTGGCCGACAGTGTCGCCCGAAGACGATTGTCTAGTTGGACGCCAAGGTCCTCGTCGACTTTGTGATTCTGATGATGATGAGGGTGACATGGTTTAGTTGCGCCGATGTCGATGCTGTCAAGAGCATTGCGAGTACATCTGTCTTTATTGGACGTCCTTGCGTAGTGGCCACCGTACCCTATCGTCATCATCACTGAATATCTACATCACGCCTCCTATGCGGTGCATCTCAAGACGCCCTGTCGCAGTCTATCCAAGGGGGACCCCGGGTGAAAACTGTCCCTTCCCTCTGCATTACTAGGTGGACGCAGCAGCGGCCTGCAAGTGGACATTAGGAGGCGATGTAGTTTTTCCCGATTAAGTAATTCCCGAACAATCGATCAAATTCGGACCATGACACCAGCACGCGTGAAACTGAAACCACGAGTCGCCCCCGGTCGTACGAGGGTGCTTGGAGCGTCGTATTTTCGATGCGTGTCGTCCGGATACATTTCTCCACACTTCACCGCACTTTTCGGTCGGCTGTGTTAGTTGCATTCCTCCTCTACAGTCGGTCCCACTCTGGGTTTTTTTTACGGCTAGCACCGTGCGAGGCACGGGGGAAGAAGCTATCTCTCGACTCATGTGTGCAGACGCCGTTTTACCACCGCAGATGTTTCCACAGATATCCCACGCCAGAGCCAGCACCTAGGTGGTCTCCCTACACCGTGTCACACGATGCCCGTGTTGCGTGTTTCTTCAGGAAATAATATCCATTAGCCGTACATTTTTTTAGCGTTGGCTCATGCTCCTCTGTGAGTTGAGTAGATTTTCTATCCATCTGAGCAGTACCGTGGGGGCTGACCCACCGCAGGTCGCACCTTGGGCTTGTCACTACAGAGGGGCCGTGAGTAGCCAACCGGCCGTCTTGGAGGTAGCGTCCTGAGCACCTTTAACGTGTCGCAGCTTTCCTCCTGGCAAAAGCCGAGCGGGCGGCTCGCACGTGGAGAGGGCACGGGGCTGTTTGAGAACAACTCACAAAGTTGAAATTTCCCTGTCGAGCAACGATGGCAAAGACTGAAGGCCAAAAGTGCCGTAAAAGTTAAAATGCAGGGACGTGTAAAATGTTTTTAATATTTATAAATAACAAATTTCCTCTTTGTTAAAATCCACCTTAAAATCACTTAATCTGAATTGTTTCATTATTTAGTTTTTCTCAAAGATAGTCGACAACCGTTGAGCTGCAATCTCTCTTTTTGCAAGGGGGCATCTTGACCCTTAAATAAGCCAACATTGTACTTTTCACGAATAATAGGACAAATGACACTTTTCTCATATTATCATTACCAGAAGCCTCCAGTTTACTTTTATATAGTTTTAGTAGGCATTTTGATTGGCCCGGAGATCTAATCGCCTTACACTGTGCAACAGCCATAGCTTCAGCACTCTGGGAGCTTGAAGCTATGCTCGGCGTGCATTGCGACAACGGCTTCCCCCGCCTCCGCTCGCGATGTCAAGGCCACTAACCGCTAAGCGGCTACTGTGCAGTCCGGTGTGACTAGGTCTCAGGCGCTGAATGTCTCCCTAAAGCCTCGCCGCATTCCCACCCAGCAACCTCCCTTAACTTTCTGGCTCCCCAAATCCCATGTAAACCCTGGCGCGTCTTGCCGAGGAGGTGCCGGATTACAGCGGCCAGGCGCTTCTCCCCGTTCCGTGCCATGCATTGCAAAGGTGACGGAGGTAACACCGCCCAGGCACATCTGAGCAACTTTCATCCAATGCTGCTCACTGGCCCGTGGCGTTTTCCAAACTGCCGTATAAACGGTCTTACAGTGGTCATCATGTGGAGAGATTGGCGCCTGCGATTGGAATGTGAAATTTCCACTACCGACTGTATGTACGTTTCACTTCTTAGGCACCGTACGGAGCCGACCGTGCTAATTGGAGGTGCAGGGGAAGGACAAAATAAACACTAAAACAATGAAAAAAATTGAGTTTCAGATTTAAAAGTGCATAGCCTCAGGGGCTTCCGAATATAAAAAGGAAGAGTGTTCCAGACGGCCACAAAAGTGCATCTGAAAGCGCGTGATGCAGTGACTCTGTGCCGTCAATGGGAGGAGAGGAACCACTTTGCTCGTTCGAGCAGGGAGATGTTTGACCGTGACTCGAATCATCCATACATTGTTGGTCGGTAACGATGCGTGATATCGATTAGTATGTCCGCAATGCATTTGAGCACGAGTGTGATAACTGACAGTTTGTAGTTTATATTAAAAGTTGTGAACTGTTGTGCACAACGTTGCCGGGAGATTCTTCACACCGCATCTCGATCAACGGCAATTCAGTTCATTGCCCGTGCCGGACGACAACGACGACGATGTATTTCTACAAATGCCCTTTCTCACCCTTTGTACTGTGTGCGCTCCGCAGGGTTGTGCACGGCATGCTGGTGCGAGGAGCTGAGCTGCAGCCCGGGTCCCCTGGAGCTCGTGGTTTCCCCGAGCCAGGCGGCCGTGCTCGACTGCCACCTCACGGGCGAGAGCCTCGGCGCCACCGGTCCCAGCTCCGGCCGCGCCGCCGCCGCCGCCGTCGGCAACGTGACGTGGACTCACAACGGGGCCCCGCTGGCGGCCGACAGCCAGGCCGCGCTTGTCCTCCCCAACGGCTCGCTGGCCCTGCCGCCCGGGAACGAGGGCCTGGACGGCGGCAACTACGCGTGCGAGATGCTCACGCCATACGGGACGCTGGTCAGCCGGCCGATCCGCCTGCGTTACGCCGGTGAGCGCTCGCGACACCACGGCGTCCCGCGCCGCGAATTTGCACTCGTCGTTAGGAGGTGCATGTGAGGCTGAGGCCCCCGTGATGCCATTACTGGGAAGTTGGGAATTGTGCTCTGGGATGTCTCTTAGTGGACTGATTGCCCTTGCTGGTGTGAGGCGCTAAGAGCTATTGCGATGTACCATACACAATCTTCTCTACCTCTGTTGTGATAACTTTGTAGTTGTTTATACCTTTTGTTTTGATAACATTTCTTGATTTGTTTATTCATGTTTTATTTTCTGAGGGTTTTCATTTTATTAATAATTGTTAGAAATAGGTTTTATCCATTAGTGTGATAATACATGTATTTATTATAAGGCGTTGTGAGGTGCAATTACCATGAATGACGCAATATAAGCTTAAATTATTATTTTTATTTTTGTTCACTGCCATGGAAACGATAAGTGACAGATCACTTTATTTCCTCGAGGTCACAGCGAAAACGCATCTCTGAGTGAACTCGCTTTGTTTTAAATCTGCGTGACGCCGTCTCTGATTTGTCAGCCGGCCGACGTACCGTGCAAACAGCAGCATGTCGCGCGCTCGCAAAATATCTCCAGTTATGCCTTGTGCTGACTGTAAGCAAAATCAAAATAACACGATAATTTCCAACGCTTTGTTAACCTACTGCTGGATGAAGGAGTCCCCATGCCGTGTCGATCATGGACGATCGCTTGAGACCAATTGAAATCTTAAAATAATACACTGTCCATATATATTTATAAATGGCATTGTAGTAGAGGACACACAGCATTCAAGGTTCAAATTAAACCATGTGACCGCAAATGATGATGAGTTATTGACTGCTGCCCTGACCTGAGCCACAAGCGTCGACCCAGCCCATAGGTTGTAGAAGGAAGGAAGGAAGTTGCATCTAATTGGGCAGGAGAATGAGTGTAAGTGGAAGCTGCAGGTCGCGATGGGAGTCGAGGAGGCTTGGCCTAGGCCCTGGATGACGCGACGTGGATTAGCGGTGGCCACATGACTCCCGGCATGCGGTCATCACGTGCCGCCCTGGCACGGAGCTCAAACGCTCAATCATGCAGCTCCCCTAATGAATTTTGAGAATCTCGGGCTGAGGGGCGGGAGAGGGTGGGCGACGGCATGGGGCTGCGAAGGGAAAGGCGGGAGGGCAGGCGAGGGTGGAAAAAGACTACCTGTCACTCTCCCGTCCTTTTAAGCACACAGATGTTCAGGGCTTGCGTCTGAACGCCGCGAAATGAATTACTCGTGATGTCTCGCGGTTGACAGCCTTGACGTGCATGCTTTGTAGTAACTCGTCGGTTACCTTAATGTAATTCTCGTAGTTCAAATAATATCACCTCTATCCGCGTGTTCGGCATCGGTCCAATGCCTCACCGCAATTAATGTGATTCATGTAGATTTGCGAAGGGGATTTAAGTTGGCGAGACTTGTACTAAAAAAAGAAATCACGCTCGTTAGAAGTACATTTTTTATATATATTTTTAAGGTATCATTAAATTGTTAATTGGCCGCAGTCGTGTCCCTACTGGGCACACGCGAGGAACGCTGGAGAAATAAATGGTCATCGTTTTGCATTTGAGCTTCGGCACGTGAGGAATGGGAAGGCGTGCACGCCAGTCCTGTAGAGTCACATTGGCCACGCCGGCTCGCTCAGGGCAAGTACCGCTCAAAGGATTTCTGTTCGTGGAGCGTAAATGACAAAAAGATGTGACCACATTCATAACTCGTTGGTTCTTTCGGTAAAGTCACGTATAAAGAAATTAAGTTATTTAATTTAAAATAAATTCTTTAATTTAATTTATTTCTACGTGATTTTACCGAAAGAACCAAAGAGTAATTCCTGCAGTCACGAACGCTTTGAATTCACATTCGTAACATAACGGTAATGTATACAAACTTACGTGCAAACATATCACAATAGCCAGGGTATCAACCTCGACTGGGTTTCACCTGCTCTGCCTGTGCTGTAAGGCTCAGTACATCTCGTGGCCAGGTGGTGAGGATCTATGCAATAACAACATCGGCGTCTTCTCTCGTGTCCTGTATTTAATCAGATGAGAACCCAACAAGATGCATCCACACCCTTTCGTTTTGTACGGGGGACAAATGTAAACGTGATTTTGTTTTGTAAGTAAAGTATCAATAGAGTCGTAGTTCCAAAAGGCAGTGCCAATGTTTTATCGTTGCCCAGTAAAGCGTCGATGAGTCACATGACTATGCCAGGAGGATCCTGGCATTGCAATGTTTGGCCTTTAACTACATCACTATGACTCTGCCCAATCTTGCCTGATCTTGGACGCTAAGCGGCATTGAGCTCAGTTAGTACTTGGATGGGACACTACCTTACACCACGACAACATGAACTACCAGGTTGTTGTAGTTTGAGTTGTGAGGTAACTTATGTGATTGTACAACATTAGATTCTTCATCAATCTGTGCATATCGGTTTTATTCTGGTCACTGACTCATACAAACAAAAACTAATTAATGGCATAGACCAAACATCTCAATGCAAGACCCTCCTGAAAAGAGCCTTGAGACTTTGTGAGGATTTCCTGATCATGGCCATTATCAGTTTTTAAAATATATATTAATATATAATTTAGTTTTTTATGCAGTATATATACATACTTATTATTCAAGAATTATTCAGTGCTCATCAGCAGTTAAAAAAAAGGTAATGCAGACACAGCCCCAGCACAGGTACGATGGCTCAGCCGCCGTTGAAGAGGGAGACCTATCTGCCGCTTGCCGCCGCTGCTATTTGCCGAGCAAATCGAAGCGTCAGGAATCACAAAGGTCTTGCTCTTCCTGGGATTGGTATCTCCTGGGACACAGCAGCAGAATGGTCAAGGGGGGGGGGGCAAGAGATGTCTCTCCTAGGATCACAACTCAAACGGCATATCTATCGGCGGACGGGATGAGATGACTGTTAGCCAAGCATGCGACCAATATCCGATCCCGCATGGCAGCGGCTGCCTCAACAAACGCAGTGCAGAGAAAATAGAACACGGCGGCCGTGGACAAGCCCACCCTTCAACTCTCTCTCACACACACACACGGGCCCTGCGTGTGCACGTGCGTGCGCTCCTGCCACAGCAACACTGCCGATTTGGGGCCCACCGGAGATCACAATGGGGAGGTGGGAATGTACACAGTCTGTGTAAATATACAGCGGGACAGCCAGGTCCGATGTGATTGATCTGCGACCGATTCCATGCTTTAAGTTGAAAGCTTCTGGCTCGGAGCTAAAATGGTGACTCTTAAGTTGACCAAACCTCACTGTTAACAGCTGCCGGGGGAGGAGATGGGAGCAGGGGGCTAGACGGGGCGGTGGAGGGAGGGCTGTACCGGGGGAGGCGAAAGAGACACGCTTGTGTTTCAGAGGCAGGTTTTATGAGCCCGCGGGGTTGGGTTCCAAACGCAAAAAACAAAGCGCGAGCGACGTTCAACCGCACAGTCGGATCACAATACCGGCCACAAAGCGGTGCTCGTGGGAGGGTGGGGCACTGCGCCTGCTGGATTTAGGGGGAGTTAATGGGAATTCATGGAGGGTTCTGTTTGAAAAGTGGTGGGACTTTTTGGCAGAGCGCCGTGGCATCGAGCTCTGCCTTCGCTCCCGGGTCCTGTAAGGGAAACATATTTCGTGTTTACTTTCTTCACAAGTTGCAGTGGAGGCTTCGTTAATTGCCAGGGTTTTAGTTGTGAGTTGTGCGGTGGCGGGCGATGGGAGGTGGGGGTGGTCGGCACTTGGAGGGGGTGGTGGCGAGGGGGGGGGAGGACTGTGGTGGGTGGTGGGGGGGGACACTTGGAGGCTGGAATGCCTTGGCCTTGGCACGGAAAAAAAAGAGGGAGTAAAAAGATTCCGGAACGACAGGTCAGCCTGGGTCGTGGCAAACAGCCAGATTCAATGACTTTCATCTGCCAAAATGGCTTGTTTAGTGAGGCCTCATTGGCCAGGGTCACAGGGCGTAGGGCGCAGGCCACGGGAACATTCCATTTTCATGGTGGGACGGTGGCAATTGTGGGGGGGGGGGGGGTTCGCACAGGGGTGTAGGCCGGACTAATAACCGGCACGCTGGCCGTGCGTTGTCCCTGTTTGTACTTTTTTTTGTAATTGGCCGGGCCGGTTACAAATAGGAGTGATTAGAAGAATTTTACAAAAACCGGGTCTGTTGACAGCAACCAGATGTAAAAAAGGAAAAAAATCCCCTAAATACACACACTTAACGCGATTCATAAACACGAGCCACACCACTTCTTCCGAACTGTCTTTGCTCACGATTTTATTTTCTATGTGTGCATGTAACCCCCCCACCCACCCCCTACAGTGTGCAAGAATTAGAAATATTCACAATTTTAATTTTATAGCAAAGCTGGTTGCCATAAAATATATATTGTATAAAGCTGAACTCATACGTTAATGCGTATTGTAATAATTGTAACTCAGTCACTGGACACTGCGCTGGTGTAATGGATGGTGAGCACGCTTGACTGTGCAATGAAATAGGTCACCCGTTCGATTTGATCTTCCCGTACGGCAGTTGAAACGCTGGGCAAGCTTCTTAAATCTCGCCGTCACTGTCCAAGCAGCAGTATAAATGGAGGCAACCACAGTCGCTCGCGTGTGGTGGGGTAAAGGGTGATTACTCCAACCTTTTTATCATGTCTGGCCAGCGTTGAAAAAGAGGCAAAAATACTCTCTAGAGGGGCTGCCTAGAGCTTCCCTTAGCGGAGGCCCTTCCTACAGCAGTGGCGTGAGCAAGACATTGCAGGGCTCAACCTTTAACTCTTTATAATTCACTCATTCAGCATTTCCCCAAGGATGGGTACACCGGGATGTTGTTGGCAGAACGTTTGGTGATTACTGCCAGGGGTCGGCAACCAATATCACAATAAAATCCATTATTTTTCGAATTTGGTAAAAAAATAAAAATTATTCAAGAGCCGCAATGCAACGTGGTGGTCCTTGATAGATAACGGCCACGAAGCAGTCCTTAAAGAGCGGCATGCGGCTTGGGAGCCGCAGGTTGGCGACCCCTGATTACGGCAGTGATTTTGGTTCCAATTTGGTGGCAGCCATATGAGGTCGCGGTGGGCAACCGTCTTCATCCAGCGGCGCTGACCCGGGCAGTGGTGGCACTGAGCATAAGCAAGCTTAGCGAAAGTTTACAGTCCCAAGCAGTTAAGAGAAAATAATAATAATAAGTGTGTACCAAACAATCACATTTATATCATTAGACGAATTACATGAAACAATGTTATGATATTAAAAAGCACTTAAAATAACGTTAATTGTAGTTAACTATTACATGAAAGTTTTCACATACACGTTATAGAATTCTTAAATATCTCGTCCAGCTCTTAGGCTTTTTCGGTAAAGTCACGTAGGTAAATCTAGCTGTGACGGTCCCACCTGAAGACGGAGACTTGTGTTGCCTCCGAAACGTCGTGATTTATTATAATTTTATTTTATTATTATTTTTTACCTACGTGACTTTTACCGAAAAAACCTAAGAGTATGAATCCTTGCAGTCACGAAAGCTTCAAGTCTAGAATCTCGTCCAGCGTATAATGATTGTAGTCGGGCGAGACAGCGCCCAAACGTAGTGTCTGATTAGGGCTCCTAATGCGTTGGCACCACCACTAGTCAAGTGAAGTAAGGTTAATTTGTTTAACCAGGGTGAGAACCCAAGAGACCAGGACTGGTCTCATTTGCAAGAGTGGCCTGGGTCCACCACATTGACAAAAGCAATAACGTCAAAGTAGAGCAATGACACAATTATAAAATCCGAGCAAAGACAACCAAACCACATTACAGGATAAATTGATAATAACTGCACACAAAAAACAAATGAACATTCAATCAAATACATTTTTTGTCGTGTAAATTGGCTCGGTTGAAGTATTCACCGTTCATAGAGCAATACAGATCTAGAAACATTAGGCGAATATTGCACTAATATGTAAACAGACAAGATGTACAAGGTAGTGCAAAAGTCAGGACACACCAGGGGTTTTATTTTAACAAGTCAAATAGGGTTATACCATTTATTTTTTCAAATATCCAAACTGACTTCTATTAACATGAAGACATGCATGAATTCTTCATTTGAAATACATTTAGGACTTGTTTTGTTAAGGTTATAGGTGTAATATTTGAACATTCATCAATTACATTTTGTTGTCTTTATTCATTCGCGGTACTGGTCGCGTTTTGTAAACAACGGATTAGAGGTGACCTCACAGGAAGAAGAAAAATAGACATGAATAATGATAGAAGATCAAATATTACCTCGAAGAATAAACAATTAAAATGTTTTAATGCCAGTGTTAAAAAGAAATGAAAAACAATCCTTTGTGTCCTGGCTTTTGTGTCACCTTGTGTGTATAGAAGTGTCTAGTACTCAGGCCCCCTGTTGTGCATTCTGGGATGACACCACGAAAATCCTGCCGTGTTGTAAAAAGGCAATTTGAATCCGTCGCGTCCACGGCAGTGGCAATTCATCAAGCGGAATATCACATCATGTAATATGGCCAAACCCACGGAATAACGCGAGCAAAGTATATTCATTATGGCAATTTTCCCACCTCCCTAACCCATTGCGGGGTGAAAGGGATTCTTTTTGAAAGAAAGAAATGAAGAGGGTGTGGCCTTTTCTTTAAAGTTGACTTTTGACGGTGGAAAATAAATCTTAATAACAGAAAGGCAGCCCTTTTGCCCTCTTTGCCTTTGAGCGAGGTGAAGGGAGCACACCCCCCTCCTCCCCCCCACCCCCCTTCTTTCCCTGTGGATTCCAGGCCCTCCTCGCCCCACACGGCACCCGAAACCGTTAAGACTGAGCAGATTCCAACCAGGACACAGGATGCGTGCTTGGTTAGATATGGCTGGAAACCCACCCCCGCCTCCCCTCCGATTCAACGTCACTGCTTCAACAGCCCAAGTTGTCGCAGCATTTGTTTGGTCAGGTGGGTGAGCTGGGAGTATTAATGCGTTCTGAAAGGAAAGAGGCGATGCTCGGTAGATGATATTTTTTAAATCCATTTGGATGGTATGTATGTGTGTATGTTGAACTTCTTTCGCACCGTACGTAGCCAACCGTGCTAATCGGAGGTGCGGGGGGAAGGAAAACAAACTAAACACAAAAGCAGTTCTAAAGAAATGCGTTTTCAATCTGGCGCTTGGATCGCGCGTGCGGTTGCGGGGGGGGGGGAAGCGTGGTTCTGTAGAGGTTGTGGAGAGACACCTGCCTACGCTGGGTCTCTTCATCACTTTGAGTCACCTTGGTGTCCAGTTCCTTTTACACCCCAAACATCAAGACCGGAGCTGCTGTAACATGCCGGTTATCGGTTTGAGAGGTTGGCTCTCAGACCTGTAAGTAATACTCTACAGTTCATATAATTTGTATGAACGACTATATATTGGTGTTGTTTATTTTTTAGGACGTGGGCATCGATGGTGGACCAGCATTTATTCTCCGTCCCTACCCAGTCAGCTTGGATCGTTGGGCCAACTTTGGGCCAATGGTTCCGACCACGTGCCAAAGTTTGCCCAATATCGCATGCTTACTATGCTGTTGCCAGAGGTCGCAATCGGGTACCCGATACCCGTACCCTACCCGATACCCGGCTACCCGTACCCGGCCGGGTACGGGTACGGGTACCCGTTTGCGACCCTGGTGCGGCCGGGTACGGGTACGGGTACGGGTAGGCCGCGAGTCACTGGTGAGAAACCGTTTGTCACTCATTTCCCAACGTCTTGTCTCTTCTCACAATTCAAGTTCCTAGAATAAACCCACCCACGCCTGCAACATGGCTTGATCACAGAGGTCGCAATCGGGTACTCGTACCTTACCCGTACCCGGCCGGGTATCGGGTAGGGTATGGGTATGGCCGGGTACGGGTACGGGTACCCGTTTGCGACCCTGGTGCGGCCGGGTACGGGTAAGGAATCAAACCCCGTTTGCGACCTCTGGCTGTTGCACTGAGACGGTGGTGGTGCTGGGTCTTCTTGAGCTGGATTTGCAGTCCGTGCGGCCAGAGTGCACCCACAATGCAGCTCGCTAGGGAGTTCCAGTTTGTTGACCCGGCGACGATGAAAGAATGGTGGTAAATGTTGATATTAAGGGTGCTGTGTAGGTAATAGGCTTCTCATATTTATACTCCCCCCCCCTTTGAATTGTCAAGATTTAGTGTAAAATTCTATTTAGGATTGGATACATTTCCCCCATTTTAGTGGATGTAGTCTCCAGTTGCTGCAGGGACCACAAGAACCCAGTACATACGACGTATACAAATCGTAAATAAATTGATCCCTATACAGGCGATACAGTGCTATATTGCGAGCGTAATAATTGATGCACCATTGTATAGCCATGTCGCTTCTGAAAAAAGAGCGATGAAGCTCAGTGGGCCTTACATGCTGAAATAGAAAATAGTTTACTTTATACTTTAAAAAAGAATAATTAAGTTTGAAAGCTCTCCGAGCTGGGAGTAGCCATGTCGCACGGTTTTGCAGTCCTGCTACGAGCAGTGTCGCTAAAGTTTCCGCTCAACCGTTTGCCTCTGAAGCCAAAATCCCCGAGCCGCGTGGCCTCGGTAAGAAATCAAGCGGCTTCTGCCTCCTGCCCACGCTCGGCGAGCCAAGGCGAGGCTGCAGAAGCGCGTAATGCGCACGCCGCTGCTTGCATCGTATATTTGGCTCCGCGTGCGCTAAAATTAAAAACCGCTCCCATGAAATCGAGCCAAGGGAAGGGGGGGGGGTTCTGTGTTCTGTTGCCGATCGTTGAAACAACTGTGTGGTTCCAGACCATCTGTATATAAAAAAAAGAATAATGATAAAAACATTTGCGTGCAAAATATAAATAAGCGCCGTGTTTGGAGAGAGTGCGGGAATTGTCTTTGGTTTGTAATCCAGCTTTTCAGAGCTGTCTGCTTTTACTCTGCAGCGCGAAATGCGTTGACGGTGGAGGCGGTGGCGATGGTTGGCAAAGGGCAGGGTCGCTCTCCACCCGCCACAGCCCCCCTGCCTCCGCCTCCGCCCACCTTCCCTTTTTGAGTTCTTTGTGAGAAGAGTGGTCAATCTCTGCTTCTCCACGGCACGGAATTAGCATTTGAAAGCGATTCTGAAAGCTCCCTGATGAAGACGCAAAAAAAGCGGTGCCACAGGAGAAAGGGAGCCGGGTGATTGAGAGGAACTTGGGACAAAAAACTTTTTTTGGTGTGGGGGGTGGAGTGGGGGGCAGGGAACACCCGTGAGGAGATGGAAGGGTTTCGGGAGCGTGGGCGTGCGAAGAGGAGGGTACCCATCGGGAGAGGGGCTGGCGGGTCAGGGGGGGGGTGGAAGGGGGGGGCTCCAGGCCTTTTTTTTACTTTGCTTTTGTTTTTCAAAAAAAAACACACAAAAACCACGGAGCGAACTTAGGAAGGCCCTCGAAGCCCGTAAAGTGATTTCACTCGGTGCGATTTTGGACGAAAAACATTTAAGGGGTCAGTGAACGTTTTACACGCCAAGCTACATATGTCCTGCAACCATTGTGCAACTAAGTGGGCTAGCCCTTTGTTAAGTGGTACGTGGTGGGGGAGAAATCTATATTTGAAGTGGACAAATTGCACATTCTTCTTTAGAGAAAGAATACACAAATGATTGCATATGTGAGCTCATGATGAAAAGAAAAAAAGAGGAGAAAGAAAGACAAAATTATTCGTTTTGGAGCTGCCCGCTCGCAGATGGAGAGCAGATCGCCGGGAGCCTCCTGCATTTCAGAGTGACGCGGAGTCCACATGAGCCAGGGCAGGGCCCGGCCGCCACCTCCATAAGTTTAGCGCCTTGCTGTGGAGTGGGGAGAACGTGTGCGCACATCGGAGTAATCACCTCCATCTCTGGAGTCTCACTCGGAGCTGCGACCGCTCCGTCCTGGTTTTCGCGATCCGATTGACTTGGACGTGCAAGTCGCTGGTGCGGCTCTTGTTGTTGCTGCCATTGCCGCTGCTCCCGCGGTCTTGAATTCCGTGGTCGATTGCCGGGCGGCGGTTAATGGCGGCAGTTAACGATGGCGGGTAGATGGTGGCCAGTGGCTGCAGACATCTGAATGCGATTTACGGGACCAGGGTCCGGCAGGTCGTCTCAGTTCGCCTGGAAAAGAGGAGTCACCCGGCTCCCCGCCCCGGCGCTGCCCTTCTCTCACAGCTGGGACCCATTATGAACCCACGCCCCACATTCGGCCCCCAAACTTCACCATCGCCCCCACCCCGTGCCATCCTCTGTCTCCTTCCCCTTCTCCATCCATCTCCCGTCCCCAGCGTAGTTCCCCTCCTCCCACCCGACCGCCCGACCTCCACCCCCGCCCCCGCGTCTCAGCTTTGTGCCCCGGCCTCGCTGGGGGTTGGCCATGAGGTAAGGCTGAGACCCTCGGCGTTGAGCCGCACGGTCGGTCGGTCCTTCTCTCCGGCGTAGCGCCGCTTACCGTCAGGCTGCCCAGGAGCTCACCCGCTCGCCCCAGGGGCTCACCCCTCCTCCCAGGGGACTGCCCAGGGGCCAACGCGCTCGCCTCAGAATCCCTCAGTGAACACACGTGGGGTGGGGGGGGTCACGTCGCAGGAGTTGCGGGCAGCAGGGTTGGAGGATCGTAGTTGGGATTGCTTGGCTGAGTCTCATGGGGGGGCAGAGGATCACGTGCACAGAATGCGCAGAAGTTGTTTGCTTTGAGACCGCTGAGCGATCTAACTTTTGTTTCACGCGAAAGCGTTAATTTTTCTCTCTGGACAGTTCTCTGGACATGCCAGACAAAGATTGGTCAAGTACATTCATTTAATCTTTTCTTAAAATGTCGTATTTTTCATTGCGCCATGCGCTCGTGCATGTTTTCCAGACTCTCTTCTCCAGACAAAAGTCGAGGTTGTGTTTTTCCACTTCCCCCCCACCTCTCTGTCTCTCTCTCCCTCTAACGGTTGGTTATTCATAGCTCAGGTGCAGATCTCTTCCATCTGGATAGTATTTTTCTTAGGCCTCTCTTCTTAGAGAAAGAAAAATACACAAAAGTGACCCAATATTCGCCCAAATTCAAAGAAATTCCTTCCAGAGCTACTTGAACCCATAAATGCCACAGCCGTGGGTGGATGTAGGTGGCCCTTTAAAGCGATTTGAAACGCCCAGCTGCTTAACCATGCCAGACCAATCCCCGCTTAACCCTTCCCCGTTCCGAGATGTCTGCAAGTCGCAGGGTGGGTCCCGTTCACCTCCGAATCTCGGAATGCGCAAGCGGCTCAAAGTGAATTTAACTTAGAGAGGTGTAGCGCCATTGTTTTTAAAGACATTCTACTCAACGCAGAGAACTGCAGCGACATGGCCGCACTCAATGAAAGCTGGCGTCAAACTGTGCCACACGCCCTCCCGCATAGCCTTGTGTGAGCCTCGGTACCGCTAAATCGTTTTTTTTCCAGTTTCGTTTTTATGATGTACACCTCCGTCATCGGAACGGGAAAGGGTGAAGCATTAAAATGTGCGCAGTTATTGAACGTCGTCACTAAGTTCGACATCCCCCTTGAGTCTCTAAACTTTTTCAGGAGGGTGCTGCATTTGGATGTTTGGCAAATTCCTTTAATAGGCGAATGAACAGGCAAAAGTTTATCTTTCCATAAAAACACATCAAAAAATAATTCAGTCCATCGGTCTACTGGCATTCCATACAAATGTTTTACGGGAGTGTTTGTTTAAGCAGCACACAAACAAAATAAGTTTAACAGTTTCTGGGCTCATCAGCAGGTTTGGGCCTGTTAAACAAATGTTGTTGTGTTGCCAGATGTTATTGGCAGGAGCACTCAATATACTCCATATTATGGGCCAACGGGCTGATGGATTGAACCTTTTCTGTCTGTTTATTGTCCGCGACAGCGCTTAGAATGTTTTTAATACAGTTATTGCCGTTTTGTGCTGAAGGGCCCCATAGCTTAATAGGATGACCCTTGCCAATGACACATGGCAATACAGCAGTAATAGCATGTGTTCTCCAGGTCCGAGGCTGCTGATGAGGCCCAGCAGATCAAAACTGATGGCAGACCTCACTGCTGATCAAACACTGCCTGAAGGTCAATTATTCGATGCTGCCGAAGGCAGTAGGCGGATGGACTGATTTTGTTTGTGCGGAGCGATGGATTCAGGTATATTATTTATATATATATAAGACATGATCCTCTCTACAATGTTGCAGAACAGGCTTCGGGAATGAGAGCAATGCGCATCGATTTCTGAGTCTCGTTTACCGGCTCAGGCTTCCATTGTCGTGTTCTTGCCCCTACGCGTGAAGCGTATCGACACGAGCAACCACGTTGCTTGCGCCGACTCGTCTAATCCGCCGTTAGGTAATTCCGTGTCGGTTCGCGGTTGCGTGAAACTTAGCCGTGTGTTTCTCTCCGGTTTGCACTGCGTGTTGTTCGGCACGATGTCCCGCCGGTTAGCGCGAAGCTCTTCCTGAACCATGCGCTGATTTATTTTTGTTCCCGAAGAAGCTCCCAGCACGCGAGAAGAAGCGTCGTGACCAACGGCACGCGGTCCCAAACTGAAAACGCCATCGGAGCGCTGCACAGCGCAAGCCGCCAGGGCCTACCCAGCATTGACAGATTTCATTCACCAAGAGTTCAATTGGGTTTGTGGGGCAACGTTTCAGCAAAGTTTAGAAACAAGCGCCCAATAGGACGTCCATTGTTTCCCTGTCTCCCCCAAAAAACTGCCCCTGTCCCCCCCGTACCCCTCCGCCCTCTGTCCCCTATTCACCGCCTGCCCACCTCCACCCCGTCACCCAATCGTATTAAATTGGCATGAGGCATTGCGAGGCAAGGGTTCGGTAACAGGAGGCGCTAGGTCAGGGAGGGCAGCGGAGTGTGGGTATCCCGAGTCGGGCGATGTGTGTGCACGCGTTGTGTGTGCCTGTGGAATGGAGGGCCGGCGTATGCTTTGTGGGAGAAAGGTCAAGAGGTCGTCTTATTTTTCAAAGAGAAGCACAAGAGGGGAGGATGGAACCTTTTTTGGGGAAGAAAAGGAGAGAAGGAGAGGCTAAAAACAACTGAAAAACAAAGTGCGTTTTTTTTTTACACGGAGCGAGCGAAACCACAATCCTTACCCAACCGAGTGTGTTTTACTCTGAAAGGCACTGCTGGTTTAGCTTTACAACACCTGATAGCCGTATGTTTTTTATATAAACAAATAAACATAGTTTTAGTACTTTGCAGTTATTGCGCTTGATACATTATAAACGTCCACGTGAACACCTTTGCTGCCTAATCCTGCTCGACTCGCGCGCACACCACTCCAGTACATACATCCATAAGCGGCTAAACGGCTTAGAGAAAGTGACAATTTGCGAGCATCGTGTCATTAGAAACGGCCCTCCTTTACGTGTTCCGCGGGAACGATGCGCGCTAAGGTGCCCCATGCCCGCCTGCTCGCGAGGGGGTGATGGAGACGGGACAGCCACACTCGCGTCTCCCCGTTAGCCCGTGACGTGTGAGTGATGCTCAGCCAAAGAGGCTTTGGCTGTGCGTCTCTTAACGTAGAAGCGCTGGTCACAAGGTTAAATAATGACCGCGTACATCTCTGGTGGAGTGGTTTCAACGCAACCGACTTAATGAATGGGGAGCAGCGTCAGGCCCTTGTGTGTGTGTACGTGGTTAGCGCACTGCGCTACAAACCCGGCCACCCGAGTTCGATTCTCTCTCACGGTCAACACTGAACTGGTACTGAGCCTCCCCTAGGTCGACTCAGCCTCAAATGAGTATATGTTGCAGTGTGTAAACATCGCCACTGGGGAGACAAAGGCGGCCGGGCGTGGTGTCGGCCACCCAGCCCATCGTGTGCCGTGCCGATCTTCATAGGCGCTCGCTAACAGCACTTGCCCCAACAGTCTGTTACAGGCTCACATCGCGTTCGTGAATTCCACACCGCTCTGATCTTCGTTTTTTTTACCCCACTGAAAAGTCTTTTGGAGGCTTTTTCCGCAGGTGTTTATTTTATTTTAATGAGCCAACTTCACTGCGCTGTCTTTTGGCCAGCTGTTAAACTGCGCATTGGGACGGCACACGCGGTGCGCGTCTCCGTTCGCCTCTTTCTCTCTCTCTCGGCGTTGGCGGCACTCGCGCTACTCCTGCCTGCCGCTGCCAAATTCCTCCGTCTCGTTTTTTCCCCCCTTCCAACTCACACGCACACGCACACACACCAACACACACAGACCAACACACACGCACACACAAAAAAGGAAGCACTACTGGGCAGTGTTTCACGACAAGCATTCTCAAGTACCGCCGCCTGAAAATGTAATGAATACGCCAGGGGAGGCAGTTGCGGGCTGTGTTAGTGCGTTCTCGCTCTCTCGCTCTCTTGGCGAAAGTCAAAACGATGAGAACGTGCCGCCCGGGCGTGGGGGCCACTGTTCAAGGGGGGCGGCGGAAAGCACCGGCCCTTGGGGCCCCTCTCGGGGCCTGGCCTTGGTTCAGCTGGCGCGCCGGGCATAAACACCGCTCTGCCGGACGCCAGGGCCTTGTTCTCGGTGACAGTGATGGTGGCCGATCACTCGCCAGATCGCCCGTTCGCTCTCTCGCTCGCTCGCTCTCTCGCCAGCTCGTTCGTTCACTCGCATGCCCGCTCGCTCGCTCACTCGCTCACTCGTTCGCCCGTGCATGTGGAGGGTTGGGGCTCTGACAGGACCTCTCTCCAACCCCCTCGTAAAGCAGTCCAGCCCACTCGAGTTCCCATTCACCTGCCAGCCCACTCAATGATTTGCTCGCTCAAGCACCAGCTCGCTCAACCAATTGCCCGCTCGATCGTTCACCCCGCTCGCTCATCCGCTCACCAACATTTACATTCACCTACTGGCCCAACTACTCACCCACAGGGTGAGGAGCACAGAAGTTTGAAGACGAGGTTCGAAAATTTGAGGCTGCATTTGAGTCCAGCAACCAGCAAAAATTTGTCATCAAAGCTACATTTTGACTTAAAACTTTCGTGACTGCAGGAATTCAGATGATTGGTTCTTTTGGTAAAGTCACGTGGTTAGAAAATAAAAATTAAGTTAAATTTAGATTAAATTTAAATGAAAGCAAAAAAAAAACCCACGACGTTTCGATCGCAACACAAGCGGTCTTCATCAGGCAGAGAGAAAAGACCGCTTGTGTTGCGATCGAAATGTCGTGGAATTTTTTTCTTTCATTTTAATTTATTTTAAATGTTATTTTATTTTCTATCTACGTGACCGAAAGAACCAAGAATATCAAAGCGACAGTTTTGGTGTCTGTAAAAAAATAGACGGATACATTTATCGAGTCCAAAGTTATTTGTACAATTTTAGCAAATGATCTGTTTTTTCAAAACAGATTTGCAGTATGGAGTGTCTTATAACTGCCGCGAGTTGGAAAGATTAAACCTGTTCACTGTCTCCTAAATGCATTTATTTGACACAATGTAGGGGGCACATGCAGTTGCATCCTGGTCACGAGTCGGATTCATTCTTTGGAAATACGTGTAAATCACTCTTCATCCTGATATTTTTCCAAGCCCTTTTTTTAATGTATCGAATAAACAGCATTCGGTCTAGAAAATCGCTGGAATATGAAGCTCGCCAATAAAAGCAAATGTTGCTATAAAAGTCGAGCGTTGGAATCCACGCGTGGATGCGTTGCAATTTAACCGACTTTTTGATCTGCTGCTCACTTTTGCAAGATAACATTCCGTACATTCCTGAACGGGGGGGTGGGGGGGGGCGCCCTTTATTTATTGGATTTGAATAATGAGCTCCCAGCCTTAATGAGCTTCTGTATACCACATCCACAGAGCCCAATGGCAACTCTGCGTGTGTGTGTGTATGTGTGAAACACGCTGCTGGGTGTGCACATGCGCCCAAGTGTTCCGAGTCCTGGAAACGCTGGCAATGCTCCAAGACACACTGGCTTCCTACCAAGGGCAGGCATGTGTGAATTGGTCCTGCGCTTCGCAGACGTGCGAGGTGGATGTTTTTTTTCCCTGACACTGTGTTGATTCAAGTTGGGTTGGCACGCGCACATGTGAACACGCGTGCTCGCGCCTGTGTGCGCGTATATGTGTGTGTGTCTTTGTTTGTCGGAGCGTGGGGCGGAGCGGCAAGCGTGGTGGTTAGTAAGCGCGCTGCGCCAAAAAGGCCAAAATGGGACCCATCTAAAAAAAGAGATTATCGAGGCTCGGCGAGGCTGTCCTGGGTAAATAATTGGCGTTGTGTCTCTGTGGCCGACGTGGTGGTGAATTCAGTGGCGCGGTGATTCACGCACTGCGCTACGAACCCGGCGAGCCTGAAGTTGATTCCTAGCCAAAGCTAACATCAGAGGAAAGTGGAAATTATCTTGGGCCTCCCCTTGCCTAACCTGGTTGTCGAAGTTATCAGTACTGGCGAGGCAATTTCGGCCAT
Organism: Lampetra planeri; assembly: GCF_965212315.1. Classification (NCBI taxonomy): domain Eukaryota; kingdom Metazoa; phylum Chordata; class Hyperoartia; order Petromyzontiformes; family Petromyzontidae; genus Lampetra; species Lampetra planeri. The sequence goes on along the minus strand of NC_136119.1, from coordinate 3,105,241 downwards.
GCGTGGTACTAATAACACCACCCCCTCTCGCACTGCTGTTTCGTCCTTCGTAGATGATCACTAATAGCACTTGCCGCAACGGTCTGCATGGCTGTGCGAGGAATATGTGTCTTTAGCATACGTGAGTGTATCCTTGTGGAAGCATCTGTGTGTGTGCACGTGTATACGTCGACGCATGTGTGTGTGTGTGTGTGCGCACGCACGTACCACGCATGTGCGTACACGTGTGGGTGTGCACGTACGTGTGTGTTGAGAAAAGAAGACTAGGCTTTTACCCTTTGTGCCATCATTTTGATACTTGCAAACAAGTCCGATAAGTATGCGTTGCGCGTGTGAGTGTTTGCACGCTCGCACGTTGCGAGTGTGGCGTGTTGAGGGGGCCTCGGTCAGCCGGTTCCGGGATTTCCTTGCTGGGCCGACTGCCAAGTTCGCCAACCGATTAAAAGAGAAAATACGCAATGAAAGCCCTCACACCCTCTCGCTCGCCCTCCCACACGCAACCACAACGCGACCACGGCGTTCATCGCTTCGGACGCGTTTCAGCGCCGTGGTACAATGCGAGAGGGCATTCGCGTGCAGAGATCGTTTGGAATAATTCAGACACACGCGCGGCCCTGTTCTGCCAACCCACTAACTGGCCTGACGAGGGCCGCCTCCACGCACCGTGCAGGTTTGTCTGTGGAGGTGATATGACCGTACTTTGCCGTGCTGACCCGTGCGAGTTTAGTAAGGTCACGGAGCAAGTGGATGTTAGAGCATGGAATAATACGATGGATCTTGCAGCACTACCCTTTGCCGCACACACTTGGCCCCACTGCGACCTATAACAGCTGTATTTTGAATGCATGGGGGTAGCCCAGGCGAGCATTTTCCAGACTCAACTCGGCTTAGCTTCCAAGATGTGGTCGTAGGCATTTAGAAGACAACGTTGCTGGACACGCCACCCGCTCATACACTGTGGCAAAGTTTAATCGGTGCTCGCGAGCAGCACATGCCCTAGCAGCCTATGCGGCTCTGCAGGTGATCTTTGTGTGTACGAGTATGTTTGTTTGTGTGTGAGAGAGAGAGTTGGGAGTGGTAGTGTCGCGGGTTAGCGCGCTACGAAATCCGCGATGCGGCGCTCGATTACTGCTCACGGCAACCAACACCAGTGACGGTTGTCTGAACAAGTCCAGGGCCTCACCTAAGTCGACTCAACCTCAAACGAGTACCTGGTGCGGTGTGTAAACATCACCACTAGGGAGACAAAGGCGGTCGTGCGTGGTTGCTGGCCACCCACCCCCTCGTGTGCCATGCCGGCCCTCATAGGTGCTCGCTAACAGCATTTGCCTCAACAGTCTGTTCAGGCTACACGAGGTGGGGGGCGGAGATCTTTTCCTTTGTGTGAGAGTGTGTGCAGCGTCTGTGCCGGGTGGGTCCCCTGCAAGGACTGTGGATATCCATTTATTTTGCATTTGTTTTGTGACCACGAGAGTGGCCTCCCTAAGGCACGCTAGCAGCCCGTCGCTTTCAACTACGACCGTCGCTCATCTCAATTGCCACACAGACTTCTGCCGGCGGAGAATAATGGCACAAAATTCACCCTGCGCGCCATTTAGCGCGAAGCTGCTAATACATCGCATGAGACCTCCATCTGTGCCAGGTGAAATCACGTGGAAATGCAGTCGGTGGCTTACAGCTCCCGGTGTAAGTTTACGCGATTTGTCCTGTACATCTCTGTGATGTTTTTTCCGGTTGCACCGTGCGGTTTTTCTCGGCGATGGTTTTCTCTGCTTCGGCCGGCCTATGTCAAGTGCCAGCGGCAGCCGGCAACTTTATTTCATCTTGGGTGGACGTGAGCTACTCCGATAAGCTCCTGATGGAGCGAAACGTCAGACGTCATGCCGAACAGCACGTGGTACAACCCCCCAGAAACACATCGGAGAGCTACATATAGCCAATTGGTCACATGCGCCCTGTTTCAATAACATTCAATTATAATATTTCATAATTTTTTGGTTTATTTTAAAGTACTCAAATATTACAATAATCGTGTCCTTCCTTTATACAATAAAGCTTCAATCTAGAGTCCCCCCCCCCCCAAAAAAAAACTCGTGCATTGGAAAGTTTGGCCAATTCCATGAAGTTTGCTTCATGTGGGAGTAAACTGGAGACCATGGAGAAAACCCACAACTCGCATGACGTGGTAACAATCAAATCTCCACACAGTTTGATTCGAGAATCCATTGTTAAGACTGCGACCTGCAGGTCACCTCGTAGCCTAAGCTTATAACACCCGGTGTTTGCCCCGACATTCTCCCATCGATATTATTAATCAGACTGAAGCCTGATTAGCTTCTGAAACGTGACAATGATAAGACACATTCGTGGAGAATGAGTCACGGGCATTGCGAAAGTATAAAACTAAATCTATTTTTGTATCTTACCAGGTAAGGCCCACAGAGCTATGGAGATGTTTTTCAGAAGCGACCTGGCCACAAATGATAGCTCAACGAAGTGGCTAGTCACGTGGACATTTAAAGCAACCAAATACTCTTAAACGCTCGTTTCTAAATGCGGAGGAGAAAAACGCGGAGGTACCCGGAGCAGACACGACGAAAGTAAAAATTCTGTCGTGCCGCTACGTTTTTCGCCCATCTCCTCTCGAAGAGCGTTCGCTGCACTGCGCCATGAGCACGAAACCCAGCGATCAGCTCCCTCCACCTTCCCCCCCTCCTCTCTCATCCCACCAACCCACACTGACGAGTGCGGTGAAGTATGGTCAAAGAACACCCCCCGTAAACAAACACGGCATGTGAAGGCCCTCGTCTGGCAGTGGATTGAATTGAAATGAGCATCATCATTATTATTATTAATCTTGTTTCTTTCGGTAAAGTCACGTAGAAGGGAAATAATAAAACACGTTGAGTTCTGACGCCTGGCAGCTGCAGCGTTGGGTTTGAAAGGCGCTGCTGCTGCTTCTGCTGCTGCAGCTGCAGCCGCCGTGCTCGATACGTGGGGGCCTCGGTGCGGCGAAGCCCGCAGCCACCACCACAGCCGGGGAGCGATAGCCATCAGCCGCTTGTGGCACAGATTAGTTATTGTAATAAAAACGCCTTATCTCCCGTGAGCAAGTGAGTGGAAATGGGCGCCCGACAGGCAGCTGCTGGCCAGAGACTTTTGTGCGTCGAGGGCTGAAATTGTGCGTCGGTTCAAGTTCATTTATTTATTTCAAGTTCATTTATTAGGTGTAGCCCTGTGAGCCATTCGGCTCTTGAATCGGGTGCAACCGCAACAAACAAAAAACAAAAACACGAACAAGAAAACATCTTAAAGGGACTATGTGACTATGTGCAAACAGAAAATCCAAGAAAAGACAGCAAAATATTGCAAAAAAAGCACCGTACACTAACGCTGTGTGCAAAAATCCCAGTGGGATGCAAGTCAAACAACAACAACCACAAGAAAACTTAGATTAAGGCCATCGGTCTTACTCCGTACTACAACAAACAAACATGGCCAAACCAAAAAACTTTTCGAAATCACCAAAATAAAATAATGACAAACCACGTGTTACTCCCCCACAATGTAGTACTGTACTGTGCTTATTTGAACGATAACGAAAGGATGATGGGTGAGTCCCGACGAGAGAGAGACTCTGTCTAGGGGGGTCTGTTTTGTGCATATTTGTTTTTCGACTTGCTTCATTGCTTGGTGCTTATTTTGTTTTTGTTTTTGGCATTTTGGTGACGCCGGGTCACTCTTGCGAAACGCGACTCCATCCTGGTCTCTTGAGTTCGCGTCTCTTGAGTAATAAACACAATAAACTTGAAACTGGTTTCAAGTTTATTTGGCTAACACGAGTGGAGAGTGATGTCTGAACGGGTTCTGGGTCGCAGTCTTCATCAGCGTGCGTTGACCGGCGTGGTGAAGTATGTTCAAACAACGCCCCATCATCGATATGGTGTAGGAATGTCTTTATCTAACGGTGGACATGGGCCTGCAGATTAGGGCGAGTTCATTTTTCTCCCACTTAATGGCACTGCAGTCAGTGTTCACGTTCTCGCATAAAAAGAATGGCATTGAAGTGGCGAGTACATTGAGTCCAAGCGATAGGGGCCGTCCATAAATGACGTCACGCAACTAGGGGGGGGGGGTCAGACATTTGTGACGATGTGTGACGAGGGGGGGGGGTTTAAGAAATGTGACGGAACATCAAAATGCACAACTTTAAATAAATATAGACAACACGTTCTACTTAATTAAATTGACTTTTTAGTAAATGTTTTATCCTACAACATCAGAGTGCAGCGCCACATTAAATACGCACTAAATGACAATAGTTTAAAGCGATTTGAAGCATGACGTCACGCGATTTTGGACGATTTTTGACCCCCCCTCGTCACATGGCGTCACAAAAAGTCAGACCCCCCCCCCTCAAATATGACGTCACAAAGTTCTGCCCCCCCCCCCCAAAAAAAAATCAAACATGTTTCAAATCGCTTTAAACTATTGTCATTGTAGTGCCTATTTAATGTGGCGCTGCACTCTGATGTTGTAGGAGAAAACATTTATTTAAAAGTCTATTTAATTAAGTAGAACGTGTTGTCTATATTTATTTAAAGTTGCGCATTTTGATGTGACGTCACATTTCTCAAACACCCCCCCCCTCTCGTCACACATCGTCACAAATGTCTGACCCCCCCCCCGCCCTAGGTGCGTGACGTCTTTTATGGACGGCCCCTAACAGCACTTGCCCACCAGCAGTCTTTGTCTGGCTTTAACGCTGAGATATCTGGCTCTGTGTTTGCCCGTGTGTGTGTGTGCTTGCTTGCTTGCCATTCGTTGCCACCGTTGCTCCACGGACCATGCCGTACAGTAGCAAAGAGATGACCAAGGTCAGTGGCGATTTGCGAAATCATTAACTTGCGGCGATAAAATTATTTAGAGAGAAAAAACAGCCGCGCACACGCCACAACAAACACCGAGAGTGCGTTTAGCCGAGTTAAGAATCGCCAGGTGCGCTTTGCTAATGCAGGCGAAGAGCGCATTGCTTCTCTGCCTGCTTCTGTTTCCAAGGACAATTGTTTAGCAGCCATGGCTCGGACTCCCCTACAACACTCTCTCCCTTCCTCCCTCCCTCGCTGTCGCAGCACTCCCCCCCATCCTCTCCACCTCTGTCGATTTTACATTTCCAGGAAAAGTGCACGGGGAGAGCGGAGTTTGGCCGTGGTGGAGAGGCAGTGGCCATGGAAGGGGAGGGGAGGTGGGGGGTGGAATCGGCTGAAGGTTGCCTGCCCCGCACAGCTTAGTAGCCTAATTGACCATGGCCCCGATACACAAATGTTGACCTTAATTCCAGTATTGCTGTTTAGCAAACCACTGTCGTGGTCGCGTTGATTTGTGCGCTGTCGGGGCAGGGCGCGCGGTGTCGTGCGTGACTCATTTTATTTCATTTGGCAGCGGAGAAATTAAGTAATATTTAAAAAGACTTTTTTTTAAACACGCTTTAATGAAATGTACCGTTACGAGTAATTGAAGAACTCCACGACTCCAGGAAGTTGCCACCGGAGCTTGCCATAACATAAGGGGCCGTGGTGATTTACAGCCAACGTCAGTTTACCGTGGACAATTAGACCCAAGCCGAAACATAACGTATAAAAAAGAATGTTTTAAAATATTTTTTATGATAGAATATCGTATTGTCATCAGTATTACATAAGTATAGCAAGTTTGCAGTCGATGTCACATTGGGAAGTGGGTTAAAATTGAGTTACAAGATTTGAGGATACGACAACAACATCAACAACAACAGAGTGAGTTAAATAAAAAAAAGAGTGTAATAATATGAATTAAAAAAAGTCGCCGTGGTGCAGTTGTTCGCGCACCGCGCTCAACACCCGACAGCCGGAGTTTTGATTCCCCCCGCCACGGGCAGCGAGATCTGATTCGTTGTTCATGCCCCCCCCACCCGCCGTCCAATCCCCTTTCACCAAAAGCACCGCCCAGAGTGGTGAAGTATGGTCAAACAACTGCCATGACTGACAGTATGGGGGAGGCCTCCTTCAAGCAGTGGATTGCCAAAGGGATGTAAATCATTTTATTTTGTATCGAACACTGATGATGACCAAGGATCGATGTAGTACTGCCCCTGATTCACTGTCATCATCACCAGCCATCTCTCGTGGCCGTTACGATTCAACAATCCGTGTAGCTCCCTCCTACGCACGCGCTAATCTCGTCGCTCCATCTCCGCATTGGATGTCCTCTCGCCTTGGTTACATGAGTAAGACAAGGGTTCTGTTGATTGATACTTGGCAAGGGTGAGACGTGAGATTCGCTTCCGATGACCACGTGATCAAAATCAAAACATCACTCGACACGCTCGTTATAATTAATCAACGTCATATTAATGCAATTTATACTGGTAGGAACCTCCTGGTTCCACCAGCCCACAGGGGATTATTGTGTCCGTCCGTCGTGCAGGGAGGGGCTGGGTGGGGAGGGTGGGGCTGGGTGGGGAGGCTGGGGCTGGGTGGGGGGTGGGAGGGGTGGGGCTGGGTGGGGTGGGGCTGGGTGGGGTGGGGCTGGGTGGGGAGGGGCTGGTCACCCCGTGGTGCCCTTATAAAACTCAACGTTTAACCTACTCACGCCGGCTTGTGCCCGCCCTCACAGTCGGGCATATTTGCGGAATACACCACGCCGCCGTTGACCCTGGCCATTGACCGAGCAACCCAACGTTCCTACCAGCTCCCTCCGCAGGAGGAATGTGTTAACGCGGCCAATTATTTTACTGACATAGGCGACCGAGACTCGGAGACGCGGAGCCAAGCTCAGCGTCGCTGGAAAACCGGGCGACAGAGACGGGACCTCCTCACGGTGTCTCTTGAAAGTCGTTGCGGATTGAAACGCCGCCACCGCTGCCGCGAACGCAGCAGCAGTGGAACGATGACGGCGATGGCCGCGTTCCAGACGGCAGGAGGGGGGTCTGGTACTGGGTGTAGCGAGGAAGGTTGAAAGTTGCGCTGCTGTCGAGGTTTCCACCGTGGGCTGTTGCGCAGTGTGACTGGAGCGAAGAGAGCGAGAGATACGATCGGGTTTGCATAATGAGTTCTCAGCCTTAATTGGCTTTCGTCTGCAGCTGCCTTGAGCCGTGTGTGTGCCACGCTGCGTTTCACGTCCCCACCACGCGGAGTGGAAACACGCTGCTGGCTGCAATCGTGGGCGGTCGGCGCCTGAATGTTCAGAGGCCCTCATTGTTTGACGGCTCGCTCGGTGTTCGAAATGGCTGGAATGCTTAGAGGGACTTTATTTTTGTTGGAAAGACTTGGGCGGCCCGTCCGTCATCACATTTTATTGACTTTATTTTTAAAACCATTCCCCCCCACCACCACCACCCAACTCTTGCCCTTCCTTCACCTCCTCCGACTCGCTCAGCCTCCCTCAGCCTCCCTCACTCCCCGCTGTTGAGCCAAAGTATTCTAAAAAGCCTTCAGCCCCCCATGGGTATTTTCGTACCTCTGATTTAAAAAAAGAAGTTTTAGGAAAAGTATTTTTTCTCCTGCGCCTTTGTTTTTCCAAGGTGTAGGGATTAATGGGCTTATTTGGATTGAGCGGAGTTATGTTTCTGCAACGTTGGCATGACCGAGGCATCGTTTTCCTTGATAAGCATGGAATTCGAAACGAGCTGATGGCCACCAGTGTGCGGCGTATCTACTTATTGGAAATCGTTTTTGGTTGCGTCTGGATTCGGCCAAAACCGCCAGTTCCTCAAAAACAACAACAACTAAACGAGTCCATCTGGGGTGATCAACCGCTGGCTGCTCGGCCGAGCAAGAGTGTCGTCTGTGACGTGGAGATCGTCATCGCCAGCTCGCATTGAGCATTGAGCCAGCACCGTGGGCCTGCTTTGATCGAGCGAGCGGAGAGCGTAACCCGTTGAGCGGTGATTTAAGGATGGACCATCAGCCGGGTCTCCCCAGTTTCTTTCCTCGCTCCTTTGTACTCCCCTCCCCCCCGAAAGTTGTATTTCACGTTTCATTTTTAACGGCGTAAACGTTGTCAAGCAAAAGTGACCACGCAGTGCCTCTTTCACGCCCCACTCCCGTCTCTCGCTCATGGGTAATTGGGTGCAAGAAGAGAGCAGTTTTTTCCCCGCCTTAAGGGGATTTTCTTTTTATTTTCACGGACATTTTTCTTATTATTTTCCTTAATGGGGCCCAGCGGCTGATCTGCGTGATACCCATTCCTGTTCATTTGCTTCATCTGCAGTGGGAGAACACTGCAATGAATCTTGGTCAAAAACCCCTAAGCATTACCAGCCAGCACCGTATTACCGATCAGCATAGCAGCGCTGACCCACGTCAAGTGTCTGCCATCTCGTGCCGCAATCTGTCGCGTGAGGTTGCCCTGTGGCTCAGAGCTGACCGCTGGTAAGATCCAGACAAGCACGTGTGATTAAGCCGGGCTCCCAAGTGCAGTGAGTTGATAGTTTCAACCCGGTTACTAAAGCTGCACACGCAAAAAAAGCATCACGTAAAAAATTGGCCCTGCAATCAATATAGCTCAGTTCCAGCTATGAGAATTAAAACATCAGTCTGTCGCGCGACAAATGATTGCTCTCATATAGAGAGCGGGTGAGATAGTGCTGCCCTCTACTGTGTGGAAGAGAGGTCACGAGACGGGATCTCAGAGGTGGCTCTGTGATAACCACTTCTGTGGGCCGTTCTCGAACGCGAAGGGTTTGCACTGCTCTCTGCGAGAGATCCGATTGGATTTAATCGTCTCATCACCTGACGCCGATAGCACAATTGGGATACATTTGGAGAATTTTTTTTTTTTTACAAAATACATTTTTTTGAATAAATTATTTATCCTGCGTGTCTTTGGATCTCGGTCGTCGGCCCGAAGTGGCGGCGCACACACGATGGCGCAGCGCGGTATCGCCGTGCAATTTAAAAGGTGCACATTACCACTTTACCACCACAGTTAACTCGGTTACTAACTCCACGGACAAGCGCTCGTGACTCAGGGTGTGCCTCTAAATTATTATGTCACCTCCCAAAAGTCAGCACGAAGTTTACTCGCTTTCATTCCTCACGAGGGGCGCTCCTCACACGCGGAATACTATTGCATTCGCGTTACATCTTGAGGGGGCATTTCATCTCGCTCGGTTTTCAATACGCTGATAGTTTCATAGTTAAACGGTATGAATGTTGTTAGACAGTATGAATGTAGGTGGCATTAAATGGCATGAATGTAATTGAGGGGTTTGTTTTAGTTTGTCATGCATCTCATTTTATAGTGGGGAGGGGGGGGGGTTGAAGGGGCTGAGCCCCTAGACACCCAATTGAACCCCCGACCATCCCTCTTCCCGTGCCGAGGTTTGATCCATGGTCAGATTGGGCCGCTGGCCATTTGATTTGTCCTGTGGGCTTGTTCAGCAGTTGTGCCCTCAGACTCCAATCGGTAAATTGTGTTTAAACCCAGATCTCCTTTTAAAAGTAAACCTTTGTCTCTTTCACTCTCACCTTGTTATAAATGAAGGACACGTAAAAGCTAATTGTGCGGTCCTACAATTGTATTGTTTCGCCACTGCTTGTGGAAGGACATGCACTATGATGAGCTCTAAAGAAGCCCTCCCTCCGTATGGTACTTGGCCTCTGTTTTCAGGCTGGCCAGACATTCTGAAAGAGGCGTAAATACCCACACTTTATCCCACAACACGCGACCTACCAACGGACTAGCAGCTGTGTGCCATTCATACTGTTGGGTGGACGGAGGCGGCGGGCTTGAAGATATTTTGTCGTCTACTGCCGTGCGACGGGAGGTGTAAACTGGCGGCCTCTGGATCATGAGCCTAGTCCGCCAAACACGACACCATGGCAGCATCCCTACAGACAATGCCGCCTTTGATCTGTGTTCTTATTTGCGCTGTGGCGTGCGGATGAAGGGCGTCATTTGCGTCGATGAACGGGATTCGGTTCCTTATGTACGTATGTCAAACTTCTTTCACACCGTACGTAGCCAAACGTGCTAATCGGAGCTGCGACCGTGCTAACCAATCGGACGAGAGGAATGTCCACCCTGTTACATATTTTCAGAGAGGACCGTGGCTTGGTGTACGTGTGGCTTTTTCTGATGCCCTTTGTGCGTGCTGCGTGCGGGCCGCCGGGTCGCCGACTCCAGTGCTGAGCAAGTTCACGCAGCACCCGGTGCCGCAGAAGGTGCCCGAGGGGAGCGTGGCGCGCCTGCAGTGCCGCATCGAGGGCTCTCCGCCGCCCGTCATCGCGTGGGAGAGGGACCACACGGCCCTGCCGCCCGACTCGCGGTGAGAACTCTTCACCCCCCCCCACCACGATCACCGTCCCCCGCTCCGTCCCTCTGTGCTCCAACAAACCACGAAGAGAAAGATGCCCCCCACCCCCAGCGCCCCACCCCGATAGTCTTAACAGACTGTTGTGGCAAGTGCTCTTCGCGAGTAGCACCTATAGCACCTATGAAGGCCTGCACGGCACACGAGGCGGTGGATGGGCAGCACCACGTCCGGCCGCCTTTGTCTACCCAGTGGGAGGCCCAGGACGGGTTCAGATAATCTTCACCGGTGTTGGCCGTGAGTGGGAATCAAACTCGGGTCACCGGGTTCGTAGCGCATTCATGCAATTTGACCACCACACTACGTTGTACAGTTTCCAAATGGCACGTCGAGAGTGTTGGATTTGAATCCCCGTATGCTCCCAGGTGCCGTACGCTCTTGCCGCTTATGCTCACGCTTGGCCCCTCGTTCAGTGTTGTGGCGCAGTAATCCCCTGGGGCGGTGGTAGGGGGTGTTTGTTGAATCGTGATTCCCAATTGTGACGGTGAAAATGCTGCACCCTGACGCACAGTCGCGGTGTAATGCCGGATGATTCTTTTTAAACGGCGAGGGCCGTGGGTTCCGCTCTCTCAATCTCGGCGGCGTCTTATCGCACCGGCTAAATCTCAAATCCACTCAAGACCTCCCTGCGGGGGGAAACTTCAAATAGTGGGTATCCCACACACAAACACCCGAGCCTCCCACGCACAACGTCACTCCGCACCAATATTTATGATTGAAGCGATAGTTAATGAAGCAAGCAAATGTGCTCTTTAAACGTGCGGCGTGCCATTTTATTGCCGTGCCCGCTGGCACAAGCCTTCATCGGGCGCGCGTGTGGGCTTTTAGCTCCTGAACCCCCCCCCCCGCCCCCCCCCAGAGTGGGAGCCCCACCCAGCACCCCTGTCCATCGCGAGGCGTGGAGAGAGGCGGTACCGCAGGTAGCATCGCAGGTGTAGTTTTTGTGGAGTGCGTTTACACGCGCGGAATGCTCCTCCGAGTGGGTGCCTTGATAATTATCATTACGTTTTACGAGCCAGTAAAGAGCCCTAATCGGAGGTGCGTGGAGAGGACGGTAATTGCCAGCTCTTGCCAGGCTGCCTTGAAAATCAAGGGTTGGGCGACGGCCTTGCCATAATGCAGCGAAGTCACGTTGGTGGGCTTGCGAGTTGTCAAAAAAAATCATCAAAGCAGCCAACTGCCTGCAAAGAGCTTTAGAGCTTTACAAGGACTGTTCTCACTGCTGTTATTTACAGTGGGTTTAATTCTTTTTTTATTAATGTATCATATACCTAAATCACGGGTTTCCCATAAAACCTAAAGGATTTTATGTCTCTTTAAAAGTTGTAGTATAAACATAACGTAAACCCTTTTAGGAATGTATAGGATTTCTAAATCTCTGTGCTAAAAAATCGAAAAGTATTTTCAGCAGCCGGCTGATGAGATTTGGAATGATAAAGCTACAATTTCGATTCTCATTACTTTCTAGCCTTAGGTTCATTAAACTGTCATCTTGCCAAATTCCTGCCGCGATTGCTTTTCTGCCGACGCCCTCAAAATACTTCTTAACTTTTCCGTTCGGCTCCGTGAAATATTTACGACACCAGGCACCGCCCCCCCACGTTGCACGTTTTGTGGCGCGAACGGCCCCAGCGCCCGTGCCTGGCTGTTGGCTGGACCCACGCGCATGAGGGGCACGCAAGAGCGAGCGAGCATTGTGGCATTACGGACGCGCGCGTTTACGGCATCCCGAGCTCCGAGATGCCGTTAACCCTTTCCCCATTCTGTTAATTTTATTTAGGAAGGCGTCGCGCTGTTTTTTTAAAAGACACTGTACTCACCGCAGAGAACCGTAGCGACACGACCACATTCTACGATAGCTGGCGTCACACTCTGCCACACACCCTGCCGCATGGCCTTGTGGGAGCCTCGGTACCGATAAAGTTATTTTATTTTAGTTTTTCTTCCGATTCCTTTCAGATGAAGTACTTGTACATCATCGTACGTCATCGGAACGAGAACGGGTTAATTTTGTGACGCCGCTTAGTTGAAATGTGTCCACCGTGCGGGAGACCCTCGAATCCACGTTGCAGATCCATTTCTCGCTCTTATTCCTGGCCACGTGAAAACGAGGACACTAAACGCTGTGAGCTCCCCAATAATATTATCGCCTCTCCCGCATCTGCCTTCCCCCCGCTTCGGGCCAAAGCAACAACGGTAGCGGTGATTAGTTTGTGTGCATAACCAGTGTAATTATGCCACTGCGGGTAATTATTCGCTCTGGGTGTCTCTCGTAAGTAACGTGCAGCTGTGACCACTTAATCCCAATCTCTTTAGCGCGTTGCCACGTCCATCAAGCGCAGTTGCGCAGCCGAGATATTTCAAACAGAACCATGCTTCCGATGGGATTTTTCTCTCTCTTGTCTCTCTTTTTTTTAAACGTTTGCCCCTGACATTTTAATGCGAGCGCTGGCCGCCGGTCACTGTGGTGCTGTAACATTTAATCTGCACTCATAAGAGGGCCCCCAGGATTGTGCATGTTGAGGTATTGCTGTGCGCGCCCGCGTCTGTGTGTGTTGGGGAGCGGGAGTGCAGCGGATATCGCAATGTGCTATGATCCCGATAACCTGTGTGTCGATTTCCGAAAACATGGATAACATCGGTGGTATTTTCCGTCGGTTAACTCAGCCATAAATAAGTACCTGCAGTTGAGCAAAAAATCATCAGTACTGGGGAGACTGGACAGCCAGTCGTGGTACTGGCTGCACCACCATATCATGCCCCATGACAGCTAATATCTCATTAACAGCACTCGTCCCTACAGTCTTTAGTGGCTATATAGGGGATCCTCCCTTTTAGTGTGGTTGGGTGTACAAGCGTATGTAACTGTTTCATTTTCAAGGGCTAGAACACTGAGCCAACATTACTGAAAACCTTGGGTTTAAATTGAAGTTTCAGCCATCCGTGGTTAAAACAAGTATGGGGAGCTGATGGTCCCACCCAATCATTGTTGACTGGCCAAAAATTGTATTTGGTTTTTCACAGAATTTTGCTTTTTCTAGCTGTAAAAAATTTTCATCTTCAGTTTTCACATGCAACAGACACTCTTTGCAGGCCATGAATGGCGTGCGCTTCTACTGCGGATAAGGAGGTCTGTCATGTTAACTTCCCACTGCCGTTCTCTGACACGGGGTGATGCACTACTTAGCTGCAGTTCCAAAAATGGAAATGTTTCAGGCTCATAACGCGATGGCGGACAGCACGATAGGAATATTATTGGGGGAAAAGGCACATGTATTGTGCATTAAATACCATGTGAAATACCCATTGCACTCCGAGGTGGTCCAATAGCATACTGAAGGATTCAAGAGCTTTGACCGCTATCCCCTCGTGTGTTTCTATTTCCATGCCAAACTCTCATGAATATAATTGATCAAACTTCCCATTCCATGACCCCTGCGAAAAAATAGTGTTGAGGCTAACTGAGGCTTTCATTATTATTGCATTCCATGGGGTGACAAACTCAACAGCATGGGAGTAAAAACAACAGTTGTGGGATCACAGTGATTAATGCCATTGCAATAATTTGTACATATTCCAAACAATAAACTTATTAACTAAACACATTTATTCAGCTCTATTCACAAAGTATACAATACACACATGGTCATATTATTGCAGAGCACCTGATTTTCTCATTAGTAGGGCGGTAATTAAGACACGATGCGTCCATCCTGTTGAGAGCCAGGTGGGACAACAGGAGCCATCTGCCGATGTTTTCGACGCTCAAACCCACAACGTCCCACACCTCCCCACGCAACCCCGGCGAGAGACGCCTACCAAGCGCTCATTCATTTACTCATTCGCTTCCTTCATTTCAACCAGGCAAGATCCCCAATCATCATCGAGGCTTGAATGCTCATGGAGCGTCATCCTCATGGACCCCACGGGCAAATATTTTCCAGATACCTCTGGCTGAAATTAAGCCCTGATCATCATCATCATCATCGTCAACTTCTTCATCTGCCATTGCGTGGCAAAACGCTCAACACCGTCAACCAACTGTGCTCAATGGGAAGTGTTTCCTTTTCTGCTGCCGCTCGTGGGTTCTGGAAATCCATCCCCTGGACAGCCTTGCTACCAGATTCCAAGAACACAGGATGAGATGTTACTATCCTTTGTGCAAGCACTTCCAAGAGTTCATGAACAGTAAGCCTGGTGAAATTTGGGGAGCGCATCGTCAGTAGTGAACCTTTGGTTCCCAGGGTGTTTCGGCCTTTCACACTATACACCCTCCCCAAAGGCGGCCAGCGACAGGGTGATCAATCCTACGCTTGCGTCCCATTCCCAATTAGTCATAGGAGTTGCCTTGTTGTTGATAGCCACGTCAATTCTCACTCAACACATTCCTTTTACTCCCTTGTCTGCAACTCGTTGTCCACCACCTGTGAAGTTGTTACAATTTCGGCTCGCTTTAAAAAAAAAATACAATCACCTCGCCTTTTCCAACACCAGGTGGGGGGACCCCGTCCTATTGTTGAGTGCAGCGGCCGGAGCTGCCGCAGAGGCTGCGTCGAAAAATCCAGATTGCAAATGTAACGTGGCCTCGGCGAACCCGCGCGCTCCTGCACGCGCGTGCGTGAGAGTAAATAAATAAATAAGCAGCGCCCTTTAATAGCGGGGGAAGAGAAAGGATAAAGCGGCGGTGGGCGGCTTGAGCAGACGCCAGGCGCGCCGGTCGTGCCAAGTCGGGCTGCCCTCGGCCCGGCTTCACTTGGCTCCGTTCTCCTTGGCCTGTGCCCAACTGTAGCGGCTTTTCCGCCACGTGCAGCTGACATTGATAGCTCGAGGACCCACTCGGGACTCAGCACCCCGTCGCTCCACGCCAGAGGTTTAACATCGCATCGATTCATCGATTGATGGATCTCGCGATACGCGCGCATGGAATTGCGCGTGCTGAGAATGAGATTTTTTTATTCAACTCGTATATAGTTGGCAACACCGTAGCCTCCTCAGCCACTAGAGAAGAGAATATGATGCGATTAAATTGTTCCAGCGATGATGATGCTAGCAATGATGCTCATTATGATGATGATGATGATGTTGTTTTTCTTGAAGTTGCCTGCTCAGGATCGTACTGAGTCATGCCTTTGATTTCCTCGAATGCAGCTGCGCAGGCTGGATGAGCAAATGTCTCGCAGTGCGCTTGAGGGGATAGACGCGACTAACCACCACCTACGTAATCACGCTTGTCTTGATCGCCGAGGGACCCTGCTGTTTACCACCGCTGTTTGCTGCTGCTGCTGGTGGTGCTCACATATCAAGCGCTCGTGCGTCCACCTGTGCCCCCCGCAGGTTCACGGCGCTGCCCAACGGCGTGCTGCAGATCGCGAAAGTGGAGCTCGCGGACGAGGGGTCCTACCGCTGCGTAGCCTCGAACTCGGCGAAGAAGCGCTACAGCCAGGAGGCCGCCCTGGAAGTCAACTCAGGTACACGGCCCCCTCCGATCACACGCGCTCACCCGCTCTCACGTCTTCGCGCTCTCTCACGGCACGTCCGCTCGGCTTGATCGCACGTGCTCACCCGCTCTCACGTGTTCGCGCTCTCTCACGGCACGTCCGCTCGGCTTGATCACACGCGCTCACCCGCTCTCACTTCTTCGCGCTCTCTCACGGCACGTCCGCTCAGCTTGATCGCATGCGGCTGTTGCGGCCCCCCGTTTGTCGATCCGATGCTATGCCGCGCGTCGTGGCGGTTACTTGAGAATTTACCTATTAACTATTTTTATTTTACCAGGTAAGGCCCACTGATAGCTCAACGAAGTGTGATTATCATGTTAAAAATGTATATTCTAAACGCATGTTTCTAAATTCGCGCGACCACGGGGAGAACATGGAACCTCCAAACATACAGGCGTTAGGGTCGAGATCGAAAACCACGATCTCCTGTGTACCAGGCAAGGGAGTGAACATCTAGCCACCTCAGTGCCCCATTCATTTTATTATTTTCACTTATTTCACCACCTTGCTCGGTGCAAGTTGGTGAAGGTGGAGAACATATACTATGGGAGCGTAGAAGTACAGTACAATGAGGGATTTTTCTGCATTGTCCGCTGATGTTCAAAATGTAGCTCTGCAGCAGGCTATAACCACCTGTTACAGATGTTACTTGGTGCACAGTGGCCGTTTGCAGATATGTATTTGATAAATGAATGCATTGTCTATTGCCTTACTTATAGTACAAAGGAGACTGAACATATGCGACGAGATAAGAATCAATTCTCGAATGCAATCGTGATACCAAATCAGGAGAGTTCATCGATTCTCCGCAGGGGGAGTTTAATCGTTACCACTTAGAGGGAGTGCGGCGGTTTTTAATGTCCAGGTGTTTAATTTTGCTCAAGGTGAACGCCGTGTGTGACATCCGGGACAGTCAGTCACTCAGCGAAGAGCTGCATAAGCACTCAATCTGGTTTTCAATTAATAGCCTTGAATTTAAACACGTGTTTCAATTGTAGCTTGGTATTTTTTTTTTTATAATTCATGCAAATTAAACTCATTTCAATTGTGCATACGGCTATTTAAAAAAGGCCAAGGACTCTGTAGTGCTACATAAATATTTAGCTTTTGTCATTTACAAATAACAAAAGAAAATCCATTTTAAATGTTTTGAACGCGCCGACAAAGAGCCCACTTCAAACGCTTTGTGCCAGCGATGGCAGCCAACGGGATATCCTTTCAAGTTTTACGTCATCGACCGTGACGCGTTGTCACTTGGCTTGGGTGCGCGAGGGGTCTACGGTGGGAAACAGAGCACTCCAGACGACAGACATCCACTGGGACGTGCGGAGAAGGGATTTCTAGCACCGCTGCCAGGGTCCTGTCCTGAGCCGCGAGGGGTCTTGCTGGGTGGTAGTTTTGTTGGTATCATTCCCTGCCGTGGGAGATTGTTGCTGCCTCTAGGTAGGAGTCCAAATTCATCTGCAGGCCTCAGGGCATGAGGACCATCGTCTATCTCAACGCTGCTGTGGAAGTGGTGCCAAAACAAAAATCTGATTATTTAGTGTAGATTGTTTGTTGACGATACACGGGGTTTTCAATTCACTTTTTTCAAGTTAAATTGATTTCATTAAGTTGTTTGGAAAAGCTCGAGAGCAGATCCAAAATGTATTTCGCTTTCTCAAAGATGTCGGCGTCCGTGGCTTTCCGAAATGTATACGACCTTCCAAAAAGCACACATCCTACCCTGTATTACTTTACCTGTCCAGCTCTCCCCTTGAGAAGGGAGATCTGCATCTCCGTATGGCATCTCGCCTGTTTAAATAAAGACTGTCAAGTCAGCCGGCCACACGACGAGGACACGTGACACATGACAGGTGACCTCTTCCACCCCTGTGAGCAAAGCCCACTGGAGCCGGTGCCCTCAGCCGAAGGCTGGCAACCCCCGCCTGAAATCAGTATGTATGTATGTGTAGAGGAGTAGAATGGGGACGTGACGTCATGTGTGCCGTCCAGTGCGCCGTGACGTCATGCGCGCTGGGCGGCTCGATGACGTCATGTCTCGTGGAGTACTTAAGGGAGACTCTGTGACGAAAGCGGGGTCACTGTGGGAATGGGTAGAGTAAGCAGGGTGAAGAGGGAACCAGTGGGTAGAGAGGGATCGAGTAGTGAGTCTGGAAGGAAGCCGGTGGTAGCCGTAGAGGTGCTTCTCTCTCTGGTCGGTGGAGTCGGCAGAGTCCACGATCCGACACGAGAGAGAGAGACCGGAGCTAGCCGGCAGGGACCAGGACTCAGTGTAGGACCCCTAACCCCTTGGGAGTTGTGTACCCTTGTGTTAGATTGTAACAGCCCTTAATAAACCTTTGGCGTCTCCGAGTGCGTCCTGGGAACTCCTCAACATATGTTTAACTTCTTTAGCACCATGCGTATCGAACTGTGCTGATCGGTGGTGCGGTGGAAGAATAAACGCGAAGCAAAAAAACACAATAACTGAGCCGACTAATTTTTGCCCAAAATAAATATGATCAAGAAGGCAATTAAGCCAAGATGGCTCTGACAACTAGCCTTCAGGGTGGACATTAACATTACTGACGTTTTGATGTCAGAATCTTAAGCAGAGCTAAAAAGGGCAGTCGTCAGCACTAGGAGAGGATACAAATTGAATGCAGCATGTGCTTTTGCCTTGTTAGCGGTTGACACAGAGGGTTGTGCTGTGTGTGTGTGGGAGTGTGTGTGAGAGAGGAGTGTGTGTGAGGGTGTATATAGGTGGTGTGTGTGTGTGTATATATATGTATGGAGGAGGCTCGTGAATGACGCTACTGGGCAGTTGGAGGCAGTCGCCCTCCAACAACAACAGAGGAGCAGTGCTCACAACAATGAGCGGAGCACCGCTAAAAATGCTGCACGTTGGCACAGTAGGGGGCACATCTGATGCATTTGCCAGTCAGTCAACCCATGGCACCGAGCTCTGTCCTGCGACCTGTCAGGGAGCCTTCGGCATTTCACGTGCACCTAGCCTGGCACAGGCGCCATGGTGATGTCACCGCTACTTAGTGGTGAATGGTGGCTGTTGTTGTTGTACATATGTATGCGATTTTGTGTATAGAGTGGTTATGCAATAGTTGGCACACTATCTTATGAATCTGGAGTTCAGTTCCCAACCATGACTAACATGTTCTGGGCCTCCTCTAAGTCAAGCTTTAAAGATGCACCTGGGATGGTGTGTAAACATCAGTACCTGGGAGAAAAAGGCTCCCATGCATACCGCTTGCCACAATCTCATTTTGTATGTGCTCACCAACAGCAATTGGCCCTTACAGTCTAGGGGGCTTTCCAGAGAGTCTTTGTCTTTGCATGTGTGGGGGTGACCGCTTGCGCTTCCTCTAGCAATCTGTCCATCATCAGCCACGAACTTTCCACTGCTGGATGAAGGTCTCCCCAAATCACTTCCATATTTCACGGTCCTGTAGTGCCACAGTCCATCTAGTGCCTACACCCCAGCCGATTTCAACGTTCAATCTCCACAAGGGTGCCGCGGTTGCGAGATGTTAACTACCTCGCCTGGTATACAGGATGTCATGGGTTCGATCCCAACCCTGACGCCTGTATATTTGGAGTTTGCGTGCATCTCAAGAAGATTTTTCTCCGGGTGCTTCGTTTCCCCCCCCCCCCCCCCCAATATTTACAAACATGTGTTTATAGCTATTTGGCTGCTATACATTTCCAAATGATAAGCCACTTCATTGGGCCTATCATTTGTGGCCAGGTCACATCCTGAAAAAAAGAGCACTGTACGTCAGTGAGCCTTAATTGGTCAAATAAAATAAAATGAAAGTGTTTAATGACTAGAGTCCTCTCCGGTGCGTTCCACTCTTTTCGCCATCGCTGGTCTCAACCAACGGCCATCGTCGTTTCGACCGACGCGCCTTGCCCAAGCCCGCCCGACGATCTTGCGCACGTTCTCGACTTCCACGTCTTCCTATTGCGCCGTCAACGCACGAGTCGCCGCAAAAAATCTGCTGGCCGTCGCCGCAACTCGACGCTTCCACGTTACTCAACCTGCTTTGCACATCGTCGTTTGTGTGTGTGTGTGGGTTTTTTTTGTAAGGCGGTGGTAATTATGGGCAATTACAATTTTCAAATAATTGCTGCAGCATGCTCCACTTTAAATGTCGCCCTGCCCCGCCCCGCTCGCCGACCGACCTAATCAGCCGTAGTTCTCATTATGGAGGTGCCCCGTTTGAGATTTAACTTACGATTCGTTGAACCACATTTTGGGCCTCATAACAAAAATAATGATGGATACGGTTGTTAACCTAGGAAAGACTCACTGTGGACAGGATATTTGTTTTTGTAACTTATACACATTTCAGGATAAGAGCTGGCTATGTGGTGGCAGTACAGCAAATGCTTTGCTGAATGCATCTTTATGGACCTTTTCATGTTTTCCTTTCATATGTGTGGGTTTTCTCTGGGTACTCCAATTTTCTCTGACATGGACTAGAATCCATATTAAATCAATTACTTTATTATTCCACGTATATTATTAATTGCTAACACCCCGTCCCTCACTCCAGTTGAGGCATGATTAAACGACACTTGGTGCTCAATTTGTGTTGAATCAACCTAGAGGAGGGCCACACCACCTACACATTTCACCCTGCAAATACAACTCGGGACCTGGGCGGTATATTTCAGAGTGACGGCCACGAATCACCACCAGCACCAGACGTCAGACACCTGACAGACACGGACACATCACCCTTCACTGCTTAGCTTTTTGGCAGTTGTGCCACGCGGCTCTCTCCGATGAGCGTTCGGCTTGTGCCGCGCGCAACTCAAAAGCACATCGCCGAGCGATGCGTAAAACCTCCGTCTTGCAAGGGCCTCGTGAAGATGCTGCTCCTCCTGCCGTCACTCTCCCATGATGCTTTGCCCACGAAAATGGTCGCCAGTCAGAGTGACCTTCTCGAGATGGCTGCCATTACTCATTGACTGTTAGAGGGAGAGAAGAAAAAAATCCCATCTCGGACAGGGAAGGGGTATGGGAGAAAGAGGGGGATATGGGATGGTCGTGGGGGGAGGGGAGGGTTTGGGAGGGGGTGACAAAAAAATTGAGACACGATACCGTTTGTCCTCCACGCATTGTGTTTTAGTGGCTGTCAAGGTCCACGCTTCGGCCTCCGCCCCGGTCGTCACCGGATACCGTGCTGCCTCCGTGTCAGCAGACACAATCTGTGGGCACGTTTTGTATGCGCATCCTGTGCCGCCAACGTGAGGCCCCCGCCGAGGAACGGGAGGAAGATTGGGCGAACGAGCGAGCGAGCGGGCGGGCGTCG
Organism: Lampetra planeri; assembly: GCF_965212315.1. Taxonomy (NCBI): domain Eukaryota; kingdom Metazoa; phylum Chordata; class Hyperoartia; order Petromyzontiformes; family Petromyzontidae; genus Lampetra; species Lampetra planeri. The sequence goes on along the minus strand of NC_136119.1, from coordinate 3,084,071 downwards.
AACAAAGACCTTCGCGAGCCGCGTGGATAACATCCCTCCCAAATAGGGCGTTGGGGCCTCGTTAATTAACCCATTCCCGTGATCGCCCCGCGGCCCTGCCACGGGTTTCACGTGCGCTGTGGCGGGGGAGACCGTAACACGGGAGGAGGCCATCGTCGCTGGGAAAGATCTCGACGCGAAACTGTTTGACGCCCTTGAATTTTGCCCAAAGTTTTTTGGCGTCTCCCCGCGTCACGCCAAAACCGCCGAGCAAGGCCCGGCTGCCCGCTCGCTCGCTCGCTTCGCCGGGCGGCATGAACGTGCGGCGTAAAACGAGTTAAAGGAGAAATTGAGTGCTGCCGTGGACGTGCCTCTCTGTCAGTGTTATTTTTTGTATGTTATTTACTTGGCGAAAAAATGGATTATGAATGTTATCGAGCTAAGCTCTTGCTTTCTGGGGGGGAGGAGTGAATTGATAACGATTCTTGTCGTTGATTGCTCGGGGCGCCGACTGCTGCCGCTCTCCTCCGTTGTTGAATGGAGTTAATTTGAGGCGTACCTAAAGGCTCTTGACGTGCCCGAAATTAACCGTGCATTCTGAGAAATGCTTATGTTCAGCCTTTAAGTGGGCAGCTGTGGGACAGACGGGAGGGGCTCGTGGGCAAGATAGAGCTTTTGGTCCTTTTCAGAATTAACCATTTGAATCACCCCCCCTCCACGTTTTATTTAAAAAGCGACAGTATATATCTTGCCCATCAGCTGACTGCTGACCAGATGTGACTGGCACTTCACCGTGCCATGCAGGATTTCTCCTGACAGGCAGACGCAGCAATTAAGCCACTCTTTTGTTCACCAGGCGCCGTGATGCAGACGAGAAATATTTCAGGGATGCGTGCCGCAGCGAGGCGCGTACGCCACGCACGGCCGTACGCAGCGCGAGAATGTCAAATTGGATGTGGTGCTTTATGTTTTTTTACGACTTGCTTTGCTTGATGCTCACGTTTTTGCCGACCGCCTCTTTTTAAAAGGCTCTGAGCCATTTTTTTTTGTTTTCTCCACTTGACCTGAACTGTTTGATTCGAGGCAGACGGCCTATTAACGGCCACCGAAGTCTGCCACCGCGCAAATGCCATGGCGTTTGTGTGGTGGTGCCACGAAAGCGCTCTCCCCCCCCCCTACCCTCGGTGCAGACCTCCCGTGCAGATACGTCGCGCTTTATCCACACGCCGTAAATGTAGGCTGTCACGCACTCGGCTATGCTCGTTGCGTAATAGCAACCCGCTGTTAAGAGTGGGGTTTCAGGGAAAAGCTGCTGCTACTGCTGCTGCTGCAGATCGGCCGTGCAAACAGCTGTCTTTCAGCGCTCGTCAGGCCTCGTGTGTGGCTTCCCATCACTCAGAGCTGCTCGCATGCATCAGCAATGGGACAGTTAAATGCTTTATTTTTTGTTTCACCCCAAATTTACTTGCTTATTTTGCGAGTATGTGGCTGGTTTCTTTTTTTACGAAATTGTGCGCAGCACTCCGATGTGTTTTTCGGCGTGCACCGCGTGTTGTTTTCCATGATGTCCGACGTTTCGCTCCACGTGTTGATGGAAGCTTCTCCTTCTGAAAGCGAGACGTCGGACATCGTTCCGTACAACACGCGGTACGACACAAAAGCATATCGGAGACCTGTACAGCAAATCCGCGAAACCCAACGCAGTAATTGCTGTAAAATCTAAAGGAATCGTATTGAGGCCTAATAAAAGTAAGTTAGGGCTTGAGCAGGGCACATGGCTCGAAGGGATGATGTTCCAGTGATTGAGACAAACAACAGAGTGAGAGTCAAGAGTAAGCTTTCCTGAGGTCACCTGCACTGCGGAGATGGAGCTGTGAAATCCGCTCACGTGCAGGAGCTAGACGGATGTTTGCATTGCGAGAATGTGAGAGATGGCAACGACTACAACAGCAAAGAGGTCACTACCTTCATCGCGCAGTGGATAGATCATGGCTGCTGCTGCGGACGATGAGTGTGCTCGTATAGATGACGCAATGAACCTTTTGAAGTGTCACACGGTTTACGTTCGGTATGAAACAGTGCGCTCCCTTGCTCTCGTCCGTACGCCTTCTCGGTTCACGCAGCTCCGTTTGCTCACGGTTACACTTTGGCGTTTGCACCACGAAGCCCACGTTATTTACTTCGATCGACGAGCCGTCGCTGCCGGTTACGTAAACCTTTCGCCCGGCTGACCGCTGCCGTCGGCGTGCGTGCGTGCGCAGGAGAGAAGAACGAGTCCCAGGACCCGGCGATTGTGGTCCGGCCGCAGAACGTGACGGTGGTGGCCGGGCGCTCGGCCGTGCTGGAGTGCCTCGCGACGGGCACCCCCGACCCCATCGTCTCCTGGAGCCGCCTCGGTCAGTGCCGTCAATCACCGTGCGGCCGGAACGATTAGCCGATTACTTTAGTCCATTTTGAGACCCCGCAGCCTAACCATTACTCTGCCATCTAGTCTCACACACGTGGGTGCCTTTAACCTGCAAAGACGCTTAATGGTGAACTACAGCAAAGCAAGAGTCACTGTCTGCAATGGTCCAATTTTCAGAGCAAGTGGGGATATTTGGTAAACATCCCTCCAGTTTTGAGGAGTGGGACGTTACAAGCAATGGGTTACTTTAATCTGATTATCTAAGGCATGTTTTTGTTTAGCACGGTTGCTGAACACCAGCCAAAAAGGGATGAAACACCAAGCGGTTAGCAACAAGCTGTTAGCTTTTTGGGCTTTTGGGCCTGTAGTCAGTAACTGTGATTTGAAAGAGAAAGGGCACTGAACAAGCAACTGGATTAGCTGGGTTCAAATTTGGATCTAAGTGTCTTGTGATTATAATGGGTGTAGTGAGCTGATTTTTTCACCAATGACTTCAGAAATGAACGATCACATTAACGTGATCTCTCCCTTCATTTGGCAAAAATGTTCTGAGATTCTGCAAATGACAAAGCTCACTTTTACTGTCATGTGATATCTGTGGTGGAAGGGAATGTGTGAAGGTGCAGTCTAGTGGATAAGAGGTTCGCTTGAATTGATGTCAAGCGGTTCAGTGATATCTCTTTCTGCAGGCCATACTCTTAACATAAGGCTCATGCACTGCTATTCAATAAATCTGGACACTTCTTCTTATTACTCGATGCCGATAGCACAATTGGAATAACATTGAAAACCATACAAAAAGAGGTTTTTTTTTAAAATACCGGTTTAAATTGGCGTCTCAAATTAACAAAAGCTCATGTCCGTAAATCCAACAGAAGTTAATCGCTGGGCATTACAAAACCGCCATCGCCCGGCTGCTGAATCGGTGCAGTTGAAAATAGCGGCTAAACTCTACGAAAATGACGGCAATTAAGAGGAGGGAAAACACTCTCGTGATGATTGACAAAAGTATACACTCTCCCTGGTCCCACTTTGCCAGCTGTTAACCCGTAATTGTATTTTCATGTATTTCACATTTTTTTAATATCCTGAGACAATTTATTAGGCAAATTGCTGGTCGTATTGAAGGATTATTGAATCAATTTACCCATAACTAGCGTATTTTTTTTCTCCCAGTCCGTTAAGTATTTATCTTTCCAAATATCCCGTCAATTCCCTCTAAACTTCTTTGCATTTCCAAAAAAATGTGTAATGAGCTGGGATTTGCTGGCCTGCTTCTGCATGATAAGTAAACATGTAAACAGTACAATGCAATGTATTTAATGTCAGGTAATAGCTCATTGAGACCAGAAGTCTCTCTTGTACAAGGAAGGCCTGAGTAAAAATGAATATAACAGCAAGAGGTTGCTACAGCGTAGGATTTCGCGGTTGTGTGTCCTGCTGGTTCCACGTGTTGTTCGACATGTTGTCCGGGTCGTTTGAAGCTATTTTAACGTGGGGAAGAAAAAAACACATTCGGCGGCCTGTGGCCCCCAGCGTAACGTTGCTTTGTACAAAGATAAATACGCCACCGCCACTCGAAAAGCTGCCATCTCTGCAGCAACAGCTTCCAGCTGCGTCCACTCAATGGGACGCGGTACCAGAGGACGTGCATGCACCCCGCCAAGTGCGCAGAAATCCAGTTTGCTGCGCAGGCAGTCATTTGTTGTCGTTTTTTTATCCCTTAAGGGCGATAATGACATCCTCGTACCAGCTCTTCATGTTTACCAACCTTCGATAAGCAATCATCATTCCCTCGTGCACGCACGCACGCGTTGCGCAGGCATTTTTGTGATCTGACCTCCATTGCCTGTTGTTGATGTTTGGTTCGGTGTGGAATTATATTTTTTTCTTGCGTTGCGATTTCAGGCTTTCGCTACTTCATCATCATCATCCCTTCCCAGCCTTTGGAGGCAGCTGGGTCCATGCCACGTGAGCAATGGCTCACCAATTATTTCGGCCTTACATGTCCTCCTTTTATCCACCTTTTTCCTCGGCTTTCCCTGTCCTCACTTTCCCTTCACCATCGTGGCCAACGCTCATGCTCAAAGTCTGTCATGTCCATATTACTGGAGGATTTTTTCTTTAAGAAAACTCCTACAATGCTTTCTTCCAGAAAAAAAATCATTTTTTGTACCAACACTTTTTTTCCTATAGTATCATCGTTCCTGATCTTGTCCTTTTTCTGACTCCCGAGTAGCTTCGCAAGACGTGCCAATTCCGACGCCAGCAGCTGCCTCCGGCGCTCAGAAAAGTCCCGTCTAGTGAACGCGTTCCCGTCTCTCTCCCACGTCTCCTCCCTCCCCACCCCACCACCTGACAGACGGGATGCCCATCAGCCCAGACGCGGCGGTGCTCGGCCGCTTCAACCTGCTGTTTGTCCGCGTGCGCGCGGTCCACGCCGGCGCGTACGTCTGCCGCGTCAACAAGCTCGGCTCGCGGCAGTTCACCACCGCCACGGCGCAGCTAGCCGTGCTGGGTAGGGACGGGCGCTTTGCCGCCAAGCACTCGGATCGCACCGCAGCACACACTGGCAAGCCGCCCACAGCCTTGCGCGCGCCCTCCCATTAGCACGGTTGGCTACGTGCGGTGCGAAAGAAGTTCAACGAACACAACAAAAACAACTGCCATTCGCCACTTCGCGGTGGTGACGTCACCACGGTCTTTGTGCGAGGCTACGTGCACTTTAAGGCCACGTGAAGTATCGAATGCCCGCTGGCAAGAGGTCACGGGACAGACCCAGGTGCCATGGGTTGACTGACACACATACGTAGACCACGCCACTGATGCGCACCACACCACACCAACGCTGCACTGTTGCTACGCACTGTGCCGCACCAAACCGCTGCTGAGCACAGTTTACTCCAATTCACCCCACACCGCTGTGTCGCACTGCCACTACACACACCGCACCACGGCTAAACCCCTCACCACAACATCGCACCACCGCATTTCACCATTGTGCACTGTGCCACTGCACTGCCGCATCCGCCAGCCAAAAGCAATATGGAAAGAGAGCGTGTCCAGTTGCATGTGTCTTATATGAATGTGCGTGTGTGAGTGAGTGCGTGTGAGTGTGGTGAGTCGCCGTATAGTGGTTGGCATACTGCTAACATCAGGGGTTATAACATCTGATGTATACCAAGGATAAATCTGCATTCAATGGGTGATAGAGCTTTCAGTAGTCAGGCGCCTCGTTTGTTGAATGTCTATCTCCAGTCCATCAGGGACGCTCCGTCAGTCGAGGTGTTTAAGGCTCATCTGAAAACTAATGTATTTTCTCTTGCATATCCGTCTGTTTAGGTTTGTTTTACTCTTTAGTTTTAATGTTGAGTGGTTTTACAGAATTGTGTCGTTGAGCGCTGTGAGGCCTTATGTGAATGGTGCTACATAAAACTGAGTTTTACTTACTAACTGAATTGGTTCTGGGCATCCCCTGGGTCAACTCGGCATGAAATGAGTACCCGGTGCAGTGTTTAAACCTCAGCACGGGGGAGATAAAGGTTGCTGAGCTTGATGCTGGCCACACAACCCCATTTTGCAATGTGCCGTCCTGAATCGGGGCTCGCTAACAGCACTTGCTCCAACAGTCCGTGAAGACTATACGGGGCATCTTTGTCTTTATAAATGTGTGTGTGTGAGTATTTGGGGAGTGAGTGGAGTACATGATATGGGAAGCTGTGGTTGGAGTGGTCAGAGCAGTGCGCGATGTACGCAGCACTCTGAGTGCAACTGGCCAAACATCCCAATGCAGGACCCTCTTGGCAAAAAAGTCCTGAGACTCAGTAAGGTCAGAAAAAAAAGAGCGTTATTGATGTTCTTATATTATTATTAAATACTCATAAACAATTAAATGCTTTTAAATCAATGCAACGTAAATGTCTCCGTTCCCACCGGCCCACTATTTAACGGATTGCATTTCAAACTGTACTTGCTATTTGTTTGTTTCGAGAGTAAGACGAGATAATAGAGAGGCTGCTTTTGCCATAAAAATCGCAGTGGCTGGAATTACGTTCCCCTCCCTGGTTGTTTTTGTTGTTGTCGCGCAGATGTAGACAGGGCAGCAACAACCTTGTACGATAACCAAAACCGCCACAACACGAACTGCCAGGCGCTACCTCGGCACACCAAACTCAAATGGCGCTTGTCCAGAGGAGACGTGGAGAAAGGGGGGACATTTGGCAGTGCAATTCACAGACGGTTGAATGTGTTCCGATTTGTCGTGTTGTGTTCTCAAACTCCTGTCTTCACGGCGGTGGTGCTGTTTGTGTGAGCTCCCTCTGGTGGTTGACATGACTCTGGAATTAATGTTTTAAATAAAGTTTATCTTTATCTTAAAAAAAAATAAGGCAGTGTGTGATGGATTGTACTCACCGCATTAGCAGTTTGGCGAGTGCTTGATCTTATATTTACGGAGAAAAATGCATCTTAAACCAAATGACTGTGCGTGTATCACAAACGTCCACATTGACCGATTGACGTCTCTGCGGTCCGCGCGCCACGCCGACCCCTCTCTCCCCAGTGCCCCCCGCGATCACGCAGCCCCCCGAGACGCTGAGCAAGGCCCGCGCCGGCACCGCACGCTTCATCTGCAAGGTGGAGGGCGAGCCGCCGCCCGTCATCCGCTGGCTCAAGAACGGCCGGCGCATCCTCTCCAACGGGCGCGTGCGCATCCAGAACAACCACAACCTGGTCATCAACCAGCTGGCCGTCGAGGACGCCGGGCCCTACCAGTGCGTGGCCGAGAACGGGGTGGGTTCGGCGTGCGCCTCGGCTCGCCTCACCGTCACGATCCGCGAGGGCCTGCCGGGCCCGCCACGCAACCTGCGTGCGACGGTGCAGTCCAGCGTGGCGCTCGTCATCGGCTGGGAGAGGCCCGAACAGCACAGCGGAGAGATCATCGGGTTCTCCATCCACTACCAGAAGGCCGTCGGTGAGTGACGGCGATCGACCCCGCCTGTGTTCGCCAAAAAAAAATGATCGCGCGTTGTGTAATCTGCTGTATGAGTTGTGTATTGTGTAATCTGGCAGGTTCACCAGCATTGGTTCGAGCAAGCCTGGCTCTGCTGATGAGACACTTTATGTTGAATCCGGTCCAGAGTTTCGTAGTGTCGGAGTAGAGGCACTCTAGCTGAGGGGATAGAACATGGGGCAGCGTCTAACACACACACACACACAATGGTTCGACTCCCTGGCTCAGATGACAGCCAACTCCTCGGCTATAGTGTCTCTGCACGGAGCGACGTAGTCTGCAGGCCCGCTATGTTTGGGCTACACGAGCTCGCGGCTGTGTGGCCCTTGGGATACGCACGAGTCCTCTGCAACAACTTCCGTGGGCTGCACATCCCAGGAATACATTAATCATGGGCTCCGTGGAACCCTCGGCTCAACGAAGTCCGGGCTGTTCAACCCGTGGGATACACCCATCGCGGGTTGCATCAGCGTTTCCCGGCCACCCCCCGCAGTGCAGCTTTCCGCGATTACAACTGTCAGGTCCACGCAAGCGCATGTTGGAAACAACGCAACACATTCATCAACAACGCTGCGTTTAACAGGGAGAAAAATATCGGTGATGTTTCGGGCAATGGCCCTTCTTCTGCCAGAGAGATTAATTGTATGATTTTTCTTTGAAGCTCGTGCTGTTGACGAATGTGTTGTTTTTTGTTAATCGTGCTTGTCCACCACTGTCAATGCAGCATCACCAAGTAATCAGTGTATATCGCCTTGATTTGCATATGAATGTAAGAAATTGGTAATCGCCAAAAATCTAAAACCATGGCAGGGGGTGCGCTGGGGTGGGGGGGAGAACACTGGGGGGGGGGTGGGGGGCGTTAGAACTGGGAGTTTTAAAAACCACAATCGTTTAAACACGCAATTTATTGTTGCACAAGCCCGCACGAGTCTACGCGAGTCTGAGGACTGCGTGGAGGATATTCTCTCGCATTCGTTTTATCGATCAAATGCGGCCTGCGGAGAAAGCACAAATTAAGGGCAGCTCGGAGGTTATTATCTCCACCCCTGGTGCGAGAACGGACAAGTACACGAACGCGCGACGCAAAACGCAACAACGGACATCAACGGGAGAGGAAATAACACTGAATTATTTCCTCCGCTGGACTGTGATATATGATAACTGGTGCCTTTTCTGCTTGAAAACGATGTGTTCAGGCAGGGGCATCCCCAATGCTCCTGCCCAGGGAATGGTGCCAACGCCAGAGGGAGGGAGGGGTTAAGAAAAACGTCTATCCTATTAATTTGGTGGATAGTGATTGGCTTCTAGAAAGGGTCCCAGGTGCTGCTGTATTTGCTCATTTCCCCACGGGTAGCAGCACCCAGGTGTTCTAGAGCTGCCATTTCATGCAATTTTGGAAGCCAAACACGAAACGTTGTTTTGTCTACTGGCTTCCTTCATCGGAGTGTGGTAAGTCTGACTGAGATGCAGCACATCTGAGAGAGCGGTCACTGTGTTTCCAGTAAGCGGTACTGGAGGTAGAAGGCATCGAAGACAAATGTCCTGGCTGTCCGATGTTCCTGGACGGTTCCTGACAGAGCTGCCTCCACGCGGAGTGAAACGTCGGACATCATGCCAAACAACACGCGGTACAACCCGAAGACACATCGGAGCTGCATAGCACAACCGCGAAGATGCTATGCACTGGAGAGACAATCTTTAGCGGTAGGAATAATTGATGCAGAACACATGCGAATTAAATTATTGAATAACGTCCTCTTGAGACAGTAAAAGTGAGGAGAAATCCTCACTTGATACAGTAAATTTAGCTGTGACGGTCCCACCTGAAGACGGAGACTTGTGTTGCCTCCGAAACGTCGTGATTTAATTGATTTATTTTCATTTGTTATTATTTTATTTTATTATTTTTTTACCTACGTGACTTTACCGAAAAAACCTAAGAGTATGAATCCTTGCAGTCACGAAAGCTTCAAATCTAGAATTATTGAATAACGGTTATATATATACACGATGAACATCTGGGCAGGACCAAGAAGCACGTTGGTACATTTTCCGAACCGAGTGGGAGCACTGTGTGGAGGATTTTACAATAAACACGATTTCTTGTAGTCACAACGCAGCCATCGGGACGATGGTGAGGAGAGAGAGCGCGAGATCAACACCTCACGCGAATCCACGAAGAGTAACGTCGGGAGAAACCCGACCTGGCAGCGTAAGGCGTGAAAAAAAAGTCCCGGTAATTCATACGCAGCGGCAGCAGCATCTGCGTTAGCGCTCGCAGCGTCACTCCCTGCAGGAAAAAAACCCCCCAAATTCCAGAGGCCTTTTATTTTGTTTTTAATGCCGAGGGTTTAAAGCAAACATCACGCTGCGCGAGCAAAGCCCTGACATCATTACGGAGAAAGAAAGAGAAATATGTACACTGAAATTGGTGTGTGTGTTGCGTCGACGATTGCTAAGAAGGGACAGATGGTGCTTTATGGTGGATTAGCATGTGAATTCGATTGGGTGTTGAATGCACCAGTGCAGCTCCCCACTCCCCCCGCGTTCATTCCCTGTCACCGACCAGGAAATGTGGCTGCTTCTGTTCCCACAGAAGAAGAAAAAAAACCACAAACACATGCACACTTTGTTTTAGGGTGAGAAAAAAAAGGAAATGCGTAATCACACGTTTTCTTTCTCTCCTTTAATTGGAAAAGTGTCGGCCCGATAGAAGCGTATGCTCTTTGCGTGGCGCGCCAGTGAGTGAGTCTATCGAATAGCATTTGAGAGTTTAAATAGAAACCCAATGCAGCCAAGGTATTTGAATAGTAGTAATAACAATGGATTTAGTAGTAGGGTTTTACCCTTTAAACTGGTACAAAACTGACACCTTTATACAAGGCATCATGTTTGCAATAACCACAACACAAGCAGTCAAAATGCAAACAAAAAGAAACAACTCTGATAATGATATGCACTGTCCTTGAAGTTGATTGGTCCACACCCGAGACAGCTTTTCTTAGAGCTTAGTTTCCATTGGTGTTGGACCAGATGACGCCAAAAGGCGTACAACTCAAAAACAATGGATTTGTCATCAATGAACGACACTCCAAGGGGCCTGACAATAAATCTATACGTCACATCATCATAATCATACCGCACTCAAACGTTCATCAGCCAGCATTCAATTGCCTACCACGCATTCCGTTTAGCACATCGTTTACCACACATCCACTTCTCATAAGCCATACAATCAGACAACACATCGCATGCCCCCATGCCACACTCAAATGTGAATCGGGCAGCATTCAACGGTTTACCACTCTTCTTCTTGGTTCTTTCGGTAAAGTCACGTAGAAGGGAAATAATAAAATAATAAAAATCCAAATGTTATTATGTTTTTGTTTTGTTGTTTTATTATTTTATTATTTCCCTTCTACGTGACTTTACCGAAAGAACCAAGAAAATGAATCCCTGCAGTCACGAAAGCTTTAAATCGAGGTTTACCACTCTCTTTGGTTATTTCGGTAAAGTTACCAAAAGAACCAAGGAGTATGGATTCCTGCAGTCACGAAAGCTTCAAATCAAGATTGCTGTACCACTCACTCGCTTCTCATAATTTTGACAATTTTAATAATTCCTTGCAGCAGAACCGTGGTTTTTGGGTGTGACTCAAAAACCCACGAAGGACGCGACTGAAGTTGAAAGGGAAGATGGTGCGGTAATGTTGGAGCTCCTTTGACAAAGCGTCTGTCAGTCGGGTTGGGTTGGTGGGACACAAGGAGATGGGAGTCCACTGATTGTAGTGTCCGAGAGGGTTTGTACTTGGAGTTCCATGGGATAAGTCGGTGCAAGTTCACAGATCACATCATTAAACGTCAGGGTCAGTCATTAAAAGTTGCCGTCTTCTTTCACTGAAAGCCATCGCACAATATCCATCCATGCGGATAATGAAAATACATTATCACCACTGCCACCACAGCAGCAGCGATGATGATGACAGTGAAGAACATCAGGATGATGACATTCATTCTGGTCAGCTCTCCGATGTCGTTTTCGGTTATACCGCGTGTTGTTCGGCATCATGTCTGACATTTAAACCCACTTGTTGCGAGCTTCCTCAATAAATGAAGTGAACAACACACGGTCGATCCTGAACACACAAATTCCAGAGCTGTGCAGCAGCACCACGAAGAAAGAAATAAAACCTACGCCGTGCAATTCATTCGGGTCGAAGATTCTATACGTCCGTCGTTTGTCGCCTCTCCTGATGCTTGCTCATTGGGGAGATGCAAAGCACGCACGAGGTAGAGTATGCTTATTCAGATCATCATGTATTAGCGGGACACCTTCAGAGGTTGACAACTGTAATAACGGCAGCCAACATTGAATGACGATGGCGTGCATGACAACGATGATGCTGACGATGGCTTGGACGCGGTCAATTGCCGCCCCCCCCCCCGCCCACTCATCGTAGGCATAAACAACGAGGAGTACCAGTTCGCGGTGAACAACGACACGGCCGAGTTCCTGCTGAAAGACTTGGAGCCCGACACCAACTACACCATCTACATGGTGGCCTACAGCCAGCGAGGCGCCAGCCAGACCTCGCAGCTGCTCACCGTGAGCACGCCCGAGGACGGTGAGTCGGGGGCCGATCGCGGGACGCGACGGTGCGGAGAGGTGCGGTGTGGAACCCCTCCGGCGTAGCTCCCGTGTGGCGTAGATGTACGTACCGTGTTGCTCTGTAGGGTATGTGGTGTGGATGTATACAATGTACAGGTAGTCCCCGACTTATGATGGAGATGCGTTACGACGACCCCATCGTAAGTCAAAAATATCGTAAGTCGAAGATGGCCTAGCCTACCCAGAAGTCTTAAAGAATGGTGATAATTTAGCAAAACAGAGCAATTTATAGTACCGTAATTGTATAAACTATATACTGTATGTATTTATTAATTACAATACTGTATTGCACAGTAAAATGTAAAGTAAAAAAACAAGGTAAATTCTTAGCCTACCTATAGGAAACAATCCTATCTGCTATAAAAACTTTTAACATGCATTGAACGTATCGTATCGTGGTAACCCTAAAATGAAATTCCAACGTACAGTATCGTACCTCGTACGCTGCTGCGTTTGCCTGCCGCGCCAAATTTAAAATATTTTACAATTTTGTCATATCGATATCGTAAGATCGAAATATCGTAAGTCGGACCATCGTAAGTCGGGGACTACCTGTATTTACTTGTAGTCCGTGCGTATACATTGCATCTCTGTGGATGTATTTAATGTATAGTATCTCTTTTTGGTATGGACGTGTACATTGTACCTCGATGTAGTGTGACTGTAGTGTGTCTCTATGCAGTGTGCATGTATACAATGTATCTCTATGTAGTGTGGATGTGTACACATTCACACATACACATGCTCGCATTCTCATGCTCGCATTCACACGATGAGACGTTCACGTACACACATCCCCCGTACAGCCTGAACAGACTTGGGGTAAGTGCTGTTAGCGAACATCTATGAAGGCCGACATGGCCCGGCCGCCTTTCGACGATGTTTACACACCACATTAGGTACTCATTTGTGCCTGAGTCGACCTAGGGGAGGCCCAGGACCGGTTTAAATAGCTGTCACTGTCGTTGGCCGTGAGCGAAGCGTGCTAACCACTACACTACCGCTCCCCACGCACACACGCACCCACACGCGATCACACGATTACACACACACACAGGGCTGTGTTGCCGTTACTTTAGAGGCAGCGTGAGCGACGCTATCTCAGACGCGCCTCTCCGCGGACGCATTCAGCGACATCGCTCGCTCCGGAGCGAATCCCTTATCGCGCGACGAGGCGATGCGCGCACGCTCCGCGCTATTTGGGGCTGCCGAGAAGAAGATGACGTCCTTGTGTTTTTGTAGCTTCTCGTCCAGAACCCAGGGCACCGCTCTGCTTTGCCGCAAATTGATTTAGGTTTTTGTGTCTGCGTCGCGCTGACTCGGCTCTCTGGGCTCGCGCACGACCTCGCGCGTGCTCTCTCGCGGTGCCCTTTGTGAGCGCTCGCCAGTGGGGGAGGTCGCCAGCCAGGTCAGGCGAGGAACGCCGCGACAGTGGCGCTGAGCTGGCACCGGTGAGGTCTTGGGTTCGACTCCGGGTTGAAGCCACCCGTGATTAAGCAGGCGAAAAAAAAATCGTCAATAACACTGCATTAATATAAATAAATCATTGCTAATAGTTGACGTAGCACAGGAATAGAGAGGGCAGAGAGTTCATAAGGGTTGGAGACGGCACTTAACACCATGGGGGCTGGTGATAAATTACATTTCAAACATTTTTTTCTAATGACCAGTTTTTAAATAGGCATATGAATATTTACCTAATCGCTACTGAGCAACAGACCAAAAACCCTCCAATAAACAAAAACCATTTCCGCGTAAATAAACGAATTCATATTAAAAGTGATTGAACCACGTTCTCGAGCGTGCGGCACAAACCTGGTCACGACTGACTGCACATAAACCATCGTTACGTTTGGACATCGTGACAACAACAACGGAGCGCTGTGCGTCGCGACCGTGAAAACCTACACAGTAGAGAGGCCATGCATCGCCTCCCCTCTGTCAATCCCCCCCCCCCACCGCTTGAACGTCGAGTGAGCGCTGCTTGCTGCGTCGCGATCGATGTGCCACTCGCCTGCCGCGATAGCGATCACAGCGTTCTTTAGCTTTCCGCCTGACTCCCCGAGACAAGGCCGCGCCGACCAAAGGCGACTAAATGACAGACGTCTCTTTATTTCTCTCAGCTTAACCCCTACGCGCTGCTAAACAAGCCGCTTGTAAATATTCCTCCGTCCGCCGACTGCCACACTTGCACGCACACACGTCAGCACTCGCTGCCCTTTCCTTGCTAATCGTTGACCATTTGTCAAATCAATAAAATACTTTTCTCGGAGAATGCAATTTTTCACGGGAAATGTCCGCCGATATTTTTATTTTATATTTTTTGCTCGGTGGTGGTGGTGGGGGGGGGGCAAAAAAAACTCCCGTATTAAAAACCAGGGTCATTATTTATCGTTGTATATCATTACGTTAGCTTTTAACGGTGAATACCATGGGCTCAGCAATTCTTTTGAAAGCTGCGGCAATTAATTAATCAGCGCTCTTAAATACCAAGCCCGGTTATCAATCACGGCCGCTCAGCGGCGCTAAAGCGTTTGACCGGGCGGTGCTGAAACAGGTGATTGATTAAACACATCGATCGATTACTCTGCAAGCCCGACATTTCCCTGCCCCTTAAGGCGATGGAAAAAGAAACGTCGGGGTTTCCATTTTGTACCACGATCTTAAAAGTTCACTTGTTGTAGGCGTTGTTGTCGTACCGCAGGTCAAGAGCACCTCGGCGCCACCCTCGTTAATGAACATCGTCTCAATACCCCCTGATTGGCTACAGCCCCCGGGGAATTGGGAGCGCGTTTGTGGAGGGAAGGGGGTGCTGACTTCAAACTCATTCGCTGCATCCTAAATGCATTTTCCCCCAAAGCAATATGAAGGGCCTTTACATTTGTATCCGATACGCAGTGGCGCGGTACTTTCTCTCCGCACGTGTACACTGCCGCCAGAGCGCTCATAGCTTCATAGGTGAGACGGAGGTGCAGTTTCTCCTGAGTGTATTTGGCATGTCGTTTGGCGCAATGTGCCGTGTGTTGTTCGGCGCTTGGGAGCGGAACGGCGGACGTCATTCCAAACAACAATTTGGCACAACTCTAAAAAACATATCGGAGGGAGCTCCACTGGCACAACCGCCAAACCCTATCCTATGCAGTGGTGTCATGTCGTTCTTCTTAATCGTCGTTTCTGTTCTCTCGCTTTGTGACTGGGTGACAGTTCCGTCGGCGGCGCCGCAGCTCTCCCTGTCGAGCGCCGGCGGCACAGACATCCGCGTCAGCTGGCTCCCCCTAGAGAGGGCGGAGAGCCGCGGCCGCGTGCTGGGCTACCGGGTCGAGTACTCGGCGCAGCGCGAGGGTGAGGCGCCGCACGCTCGTACAACAACAACCGCCATTCGCCACTAAGTGGCGGTGACGTCACCACGACGCTTGTGTCAGGTCCTGTGCACCTTGAGGCCACGTGAAGTGTCGAACGCCCGCTGGCAGGAGGTCACGGGGCAGACCCAGGTGCCACGGGTCGACTGACGCACGCACACACGCAAGCACGCACGCACGCGCGTGCGACGTAGGGCCCAAACGTTTAGCCCGTTACGACGGTTTACCGTGTGAACGTTGCGATCGACAATATTTCGTTGGTCAATTGTTCGGGCCCCTTCAACTTTGGTGGCGACTGCCACCATATCCATCCTCTTAAAGGCAGGGCACCCCATGCAGGCCATGCCCCGTCGTGCCGGTAACGTCACCAACCTTGGCGCACGTGGGAACGAAGGTGAGACTCCCAAAGACTTTCGAGTTCTCCTGATAAGTCGCATAATTAAACCGATAACGGGGAAGAGGATCAGTCGTTTAAATGATCGGACGTCCCAGCTCGAAAGCAATGTGTGCGCAGCTCAACGTCCGATGGCTCACGGTTTCGTAGCCCCCGCGTGGGGGTGGCTGCCGCTCGCTCGCTCGCTCCAACTCCTCACCACCGCCTTAACGAGCGTGCCTGGATTTCTGCCAACTCTGCGGTTTGGTAACTCGATTTGGCTGTCGTAGAAGCTAATCCGCCGCGGAGAGCGCGCAGCCCGCGCTACTGTTTTTTTTATTACACGCGGATCGGCTGCTACGTACGTGCAGCATCCGTGCATACTCATGCACTCACCCACGCACGCACCCACGCACGCGTGCGCAGCCTGTACACAACTCGCCAGCGCGCATGATGGCACGCGTAGATTCTCACACTGAACCGCGTGCCAGCTTAGCTCTTCCCAGTAAACATGGAACACTGCGCCAACGCTGGTCTAACGGTTTCCAACCACATAGTTGGCCCAATGTTGGCATGTTTAGTGGGTTGGTGCAAAAACCGGGTAAACAGCGCAAGCCGGTTCGCCATACGTTTAACACTTCATTAATTTATCGTTTAATTGCTATCTATCCCAACGCAAGAGCCGTATGATATGCATCTTCCTTGTCACAATGGAAACCAGAATGGTCAGTGCCCGAGTTGAAATACGATTCAACAGTAAATAATTTTCATCTCGATTTTACGCCTCGTTTGCGATGCGTATCTTTTGTCGTTACCCGTTCGCTCCATCACCCCGAACGCTCGCATTTCATTTGCATACAATCTGCGGAAATTGTCGATGCATCCTGCTTACACACACGATCCGATGCACACAGCACATGCATGTATCACGAGTAACATAATAATATAGTTTAATCGGTCGAGGAATCATTACGCTTCCTAACCCACTCTTGGTACACAGTAGGAGACGTAATCATTCATTGATTTTAATCGTTGACTCTTTTTGATTGTTACATTTCTTAGTACGGCAAGTCCTCGCTTAACGCGTGTTCACACAACGCGTTTTCGCTATCACGTGGTTCTTCCATGGGGGAACACTTTCCGCACAATGCGGAACGCGCACCGTTATAACGCGGAACGCACACTGTTACAATGCAGTTTGTGAGCGTCCAACGGTGAACAACTTTCCGGAGCCGCGCGGCTGAGCGGTACGATTCAGTACGAGGAACAACACAGTAACGCTGCGGCGTAACCTCGGTTATTTGTCCGGCCATCTCACTCTGTCTGCGTAGTACCATCGTATCTAGCCAAACTTCATCGTTACATCGTTTATGGCGAAAATAGTTTTTCGCTTAACGCGTTTTTCACTCAACGGGACACTTAATCGAGGACTTACTTTACATACGAGGAAAATATCTACGAACCTAACGAGGGCGGCACGCGGGCAAGGAGGCGGGGGCGGTTCGGGGACGGGGGGTTGGGCGGTGCCATCCGAAGTGACGTGCCCTGTGGGGTATTTGCCGACAGACACGGTGCACGCGGTGGAGGTGCCGGGCGGGGAGACCCAGGTGACGCTGAGCGGCCTGCAGCCGAGCCGCGCCTACCGCGTGCGCATCTCGGCCGCCACCGGCTCGGGGTCCGGCGAGCCGTCGCCGTGGACCCTGCACCGCACCACGCCGCACAGCAACCGCACCGGTGAGCGAGACGCCGGCGGCGCGGGTCGTCGTGGCGACGACGCGGCCGTGCACACGCGCGCGCAATCCCACCGTCAACGCGCTGCTACCGCGAGACGAGCGTTTGCAGGCACGATTTGGACTTGTCGATCAGACCTAAGAGGAGTGCGTAGGTTCAGCGCGCAGTAAGCGTGCCGCGTTGGGTCGGCGTGTGTTTGGAACTGTTGGACCAACATTGACCATCCTTACTTGGGCAGACAATTTCTTCTTCGTAAATCTGTCCCTCCACGTTGCTTTTACACAACCCATCGGCCCACGGGCTTCTGGGAGTGCTTAACTGCAGCGGCATTGATGCAAATACAATCAAACGCTGGACCGGTTTTGACGGGCTTGAATTGATGCTGGTGAACGACCAGATGCTAGAGGCAAGGCACCTCTCTTTAAGATGCGGGTCGTGGTTCGACGCTGAAATATTTCACACGGTACACAAAACAATGGTTGGCACGTTTGTGGAGAATATCAGTAAGAAACACGATACACAGACAATACATATCTTTCACTTACCCGTCTCTTTACATCGAAAAAAAAAGTATTTTGTACACGACCTGAAGCCAGATGATGGAATCATTTAAGCGGACCTCGGCGGGCATTGGTAAACAAGCTAAGGTGATGTGGCTTTAGCGGCGTTGACTGTAATGACCCCTTCACCTTTAATTCTGAGAGACCAGCAATGGTCACGGCTTTGCTTGCTATCTCTATTGTTTTTAATCCCTCTAGTTCCCAACAGTTAGTCGATGGGTAGTTTGCGTGTGGTGTGTTAAAGTGTGGGTCCTCCCACCTCTTCCAACATGTGCATGATAGAGTAGGTAAAAAAAAACCTGGAGGGGCCCTCTAGAGCTCTCTCTAGTGGAGGCCCTTCCGCCAACAGTTTTGTGAGCAATTGCAGGGCTGCACCTTTACTCCTTTGGTTTCTAAATTCGAACATGGGGTGGAGGGGGGGGGGGGAGAGAGAGAGAGATCCCAGCACAATCACATTTGTGAGATTACATACACTCAGCGCGCACACGAGCGTTTTGAGAACGTGTTCGTTCAACGCGTCTGCCATTTCGCAGCACAACCACCCGTCCTGCAGCTCACCGTGGAGTCCAACAGGACGGCTCTGCAGATCTTCTGGCATTCGCCCGCCAACCACTTCCAAATCCGCGGGTACCAGCTGTACTGCCGGCAAGCGCCAGCCGCCCAGGAGCTGGCGGATGAGCTGGAGGACCCAGGCGATGAGCCGCCGATTGATGGCACGGACTGGCTCATTGGCCCCATCTCGCTGCGCAGGAGAGCGACTCACTACACGATCTCGGGCCTGAGTGAGTGGATCATCGCGGATGGACGGTCATTGGTCGGTTCGATCGGTCGAGACTGGAGGATACATTCGAGACCACCATCAAAATCTCTTTCAAATAGCGTTTGAGCAACTTTGGCAACTTGGTTGAGCGGTGATGTCACAGGATGACGAAGTTCCGTCTCGACGACGAAATTAACAAAAGGTTTGGTGAATGGGGCGCGCAGGCCTTGAGTAGACATGTTACCCCTCTCTGGAATGTATTTGGAAGTTGCCATCCCAGTTGCCCACTCGCGTGGAACAGTGATACCATTTGACCATATTTGGGCAAATAAATGTTTTACAAAAAGAAACGGTGCGGCAACCATTATCCCTGATGGCTAAAGGCAGTGATTTCCTTAAAATTACCACACTGCTTCACGGCCTATTATTATCACAGCCCATTACTATTATTATTGCCACGGCCTTTGCTCTTTACCGAGCGACATGGATTTGTCTGCGTCACGATCGCTGCCCGCGTCGGTTCTTAAAGGCAGACACGCTTCCCTTCCTGGCCGGTGTGTTGTGGCTGGGCACGCGTGTGTGTGCGCGTGTGTGCATGCGTGTGTGTAGTGGGCAGCGGTGGTGTAGCGGTGTAGCGGTTAGCGCTCTGCGCTACAAACCTGGCGACCCGGGTTCGATTCCCGCTCACGGCAAACACCAGTGACGATTATCTGAACCGGTCCTGGGCCTCCCCTAGGTCGACTCAGCCGCAAATGAGTACTTGGTGTGCAATGTGTAAGCATCGCCACTGGGGAGACAAAAGCGGTCGGGCGTGGTGTTGGCCACTCACCCCCTCGTGTGCCGTGCCGGCCTTCATAGGTGCTCGCTAACAGCACTTGCCCCTACAGTCTGTTAAGGCTACACGGGGGATCTTTGTATTTGTTGCCTATGTGCTCTACATGCTGCGTGTGTGTGCTGCATGTGTGTGCTCCGTGTGTGTGTTGCGCATGTTCTGCGTGCGTGTGCATCGCAGAGCCCGGCGTGCTGTACGAGGTGCGACTCGTGGTACACGCCAAACACGACAATGCCCACGTGGTGACATGGAGGGGCCGCACGCCCGACCCGCCCAGCCGCCCCCCTGCCAGCGACCCCGGTAGAGAGACGGTGATCGCGCGATACGGGCGGCTCGCGGGGATTCATTACACGGGCGTGCCGGGAAAGCTGAGTCAGCTCCGCAGTGACCCTGGGGTTATGCTCCCAGGTGCTGAGTGTCTCTGCCTTTCCGAGGGCTCATAATGGCAGTGTCTGAGACACTGAGATCCTGGGTTTCATGCTCCTAGCCCGGTCACCAGTTGTGGTGTTCATAATATATTTTGATTTTCACTTCCGTAAGCCTATCTCAGTCCTAAAAGCTGATAGATATATATGACGTTGATGGACCACATAGATCCCAATATCTGGGAGTAAAACATTTCCAAAGGGTTCTGGGCTTAAAGCCTGAGCAATGGCACGTCCCCAAGTTTCCATTTGCATTAGCGCTACGAACAGTCGTCACGATGTTATTCACCGCGAAATGCAAACATATTGGATGACCGACGAGTGGCAAACCACTCTTCACGCGTGGCGTGACATCGCGCGAATCTTGTGTTTGAGATTTTACTCACCGAACCCTCGTCATCTCCTGTGTCTGTGGCGTTCGCACTCGCCGTCCACAACAGAACAATGCCAATTCCCGGCTTTCCTTTATTCAACAACACACGTGTTAACTGCTTTATTTCCTGCGGCGTGAGCTTAATGCCTGCAGGCGCAACGAAAGCGCGCGTTGCTCCTGCGCATTCGGTTAGGGAATCAGCAAATAACAATTGGTGCTTGAATGCATTTAGCTATCACATCTGAGTGTGGCCTCAATTCGCTTTTTTTTTTACTTACCATTGTGAGTGGAAGAGTACATTCGGAGGAGCAGCATCGGTGGCGGTGGCAGGCGACCTTGACTTGAATAAACAGCTACTGAGCGAGCACCAAACTCCTCCGAAGCAGAAACGATCGTCCTTTACACACACAAATAACCTTGTGCCTGAATCGTTTTTTTGAGAACCCAAGGTACTGTGTAAGTGCAGACCACTGATGCGCGCTACAGGTGTGACAAAAGGCACATTCAACTAATCTCACGGACATGTGGAATGAGAGGCGGTAATGGTGATTGATGATGATGATTTCCCAAATCGGTTACGATCATGATCATGGTTTGAGGTCTCAATCAAATGGGACCATTGTCATTCATAAAATCCATACAATGACTGCTGGACAACAAACGTCCATCATGCGCTGCACACGCATGGTATAAACCACCTGTTGATATTTACAATGCAGCAAGCCACAAACGCTCCGTTCCGATGATGAGCAAACATCTGCGGACAAACTTGTCAAGTGTTTGTGGAGTGTTTCAGTCATGGGGCACGTCGGTTTTTCGCAGGCACTCGTAATACAGCATGCACAAGCGTTCTTGTTTGAGTTATTTAGTAATTTATATGTGGCTTTTATTCTGTGAGCAGTGCGGTGTTATGATTGCGTAAATTAGTATCCGCCATTGCTACTGATGCTGCTGGGGCTCTGGCACCTCTGAATCGGGAGTTTCCCGCACCTCCGATTCGGAGGTTGGCTGCGTACGGCGAGAAAGAAGTTCAACATTCATACATTTCTCGGGGTTTAAACATTGTCAACCAAAAGCAAAGCTTGTCCGAGCATCGTGGCCCCGACGCAAGTCTCGTCCCTCTCCTCCCGCACGTCACCCTCCCTTACCTCCTGCGCCACCTCCTTACCGCCTGCCTCCTCCTCCCCGCCGCCTCTTCCTCGTGCGTCACCCTCCGGAAGGCGTGCTGCCCGAGCTGCCCGAGCTGCCCTCGTCGCCGATGCCGCCCACGCACCTGCTCGCCCAGGGCAACGGCTCGAGCGCCGTGCGGCTCTGGTGGCGCAAGCCGGCGTTCAGCAACGTGGAGATCGTGGGCTACACGGTGCGCTACGCCCCCTCGCCCGCCCCCACCAACGCCTCGGCCTTCAGCTACATCCCCTGGTGAGTCGGCGCACGCCGTCGGCCGCGCGGATTTGCGCGCGCGCCGGATTGCGTGCACGTGTCGTTGCTGCGCGGCGTGCGTTCACGCGCCGCGTTTTCTCTCCCGCGTGCGCCGCGAGCAGTGCGGAGGAAGGGCTGCTCGTGCAGGGACTCAAGCCCTTCACGCGGTACCAGTTCTCGGTGCAGTCGCACGGCCACAACTCCAACGGGCGCTTCGGGGACACCGTGGAGGAGGCGACGCCGCCCGACCGTACGCCATCTCCCTCCCTCCTTTCGGCCCTCTCTCCTGCCTGCGCCATTCCTTGTCTCCCTCGTTCCCTTTTTTCTTTCCCCTCCGCCCATTTTGCTTCCTTACTCAGTTGCTGTCCCCCTCTCTGTTGCTCCCTCTCTGCGCGACGCCTTCCCTCTCTCCTTCACGCCAATGTCCTTACTCCCTCTCAGCCATCCTCGCTCTCTTCTCCTCACCCTCCCCAGCCCCCGTCTCTTGTACGCGTGCATGACAAAAGTATTAAAGGAGGAATATATCGACCGCATAATAGGAAAATGTTTAGAAGACAAGCAATAGAATCCAAAAATATTCACACCTCAGCCTCTTTTATCTGAAACATTCATTATGTTTTGTTGTTACTCGACTTGATTAAAATCAGGGCCCCCGCAACATAAGACATTTCCTCGTAAAAGGTTAAAGCTTTAAATTATTCACATTTTTTAAATGCGTTTTTTTTTATCATACGGGATGCGGTAATGCCGCCTTTTTATGCTGAGCCTTTCGCCAATTACACCCCTGTCCATGGACCCCCTTCGCGTCGGCGAGAAGGCAATAATTTGTGTCAAGCTCTGGGAAATGGCTCTCATGAAATGCCACGAGTTTATGGGCGTGTGTGCGTAGCTGCGCTAATGTTTCAGTGTCCCCCCTGATCTTATCACGCGTCTCAACGGTGCGGGCTCCCCGACGGCCAGAGGATCCGTCTGCGTCGCAATGCCACGTGGGCGAACACCGCAGACGCCCTGCCAACAAAACGGACTTGCCGCCTCCGAGTTGAAATGAAAGTTTTTTGTAACGGTTCATTATTCATTCTTGCAAAAGGTGTCACGGTTCGCACCACTGGACATGCCACCCAGAGGACGCCGGTCTAATCTACCGGCACGGCAGTTGAGACTACGGTGCAGGTTTCTTGAATCCTCTTGCCTCGGTCCGCCCAGCAGTATAAATTGGTGCACCGCAAGTCACCCCCGTCAGGCACGGGCAATATGTGGGTACTCCCACCGCATACTATACCGACGGACAGAGCGTTGGCATAGTTGTTAGCGAGCTGCGCCATATATGGCTAACGGATCATATGAATGGCACCTCAATTCCGAACTGGTTCTGCACCGCCGCGCCCCTCTCAGCCTCTACCAAGCTGTACTGTCAAGTGTGGTGAAGTATGGTCAAACAACCCAATGACTGACGTTGTGTGTGGGGAGGCCTTTCAGCAGCGGTGGCATAACAAAAGGGCTGTGAATTATTTCTATAAGCATTTTGGAAATTTCAGCGTTAATTAACAGTTATCTTTGTAGCTGTCCAAAAGGTAATTGGACGACATAATTAAAGGGGAGAAGCGTGCTGAGCTTTCTCTTTCTCACACTTGCCTGTCCGAATTTCACGCTGTGGTGTTGGATCGTGCCATTGCTTCTTATTAAAAGGTGCAGATTTGGTTCAAATGGCAATTCCTCATTCGCTACTGCCAGCAGCTGCGCTGTCATCATGTGAATAGTCACGTGACCTCACACCCATCAGCACATAGCAGCCAGCAGCAGAAAATCAAGAGGAGGCTGACGATGCCGTCATATAAAATATCTACGAAAAAACAAACCCTACAGCGAATCTACAATCGGCACGGTCACCAGCAGAACCCCTGGCTACGTCTCGCCCACACTGGCAATCGGTAGCAAGAGGCACCATGCTTCATTTATTCGTGAAGAAGCTGCCTGCACGTGGAGTGAAACATCAGACATCGTAACGCGAAGATAGATCGGGGCAGCTGTACGGCACAACCGCAAACTCCCACGCAGTAGCTCGCACTTGTTTGCTTCTGTACCTTTTACTATTTTAGTTTTTTAAGATAAGATAGATCTTTGGGTTAAATAGCGTGAGTAAAATACCAATGTGTGTCACACACCCTCCTCCAAACAACAATAACAATTCATACAAAGATCCACCTCCATAGTCAAAACAGACTGTTGGGGCAAGTGCTATTATCGAGCAGCACCTGTGAAGGCCAGCACCGCACACGAAGGGATGGGTGGACAACACCACGCTAGGCCGCCTTTGTCTCCCCAGTGGTGATGTTTTACACACCGCACCAAGTACTCATTTGAGGCCGAGTCAACTTCGAGGAGGCTCAGAACCGGTTCAGATAATCGTCACCAGTGCAGGCCGTGGGCCGGAATCGAACCCGGGTTGCCGGGTTCATAGCGCAGCAGCGACTCGGAGTAAGCAAGCACGCGTTAATTGTCCGTCTTGGAGAGAGCGTGAGCGGGAGGAGGAGGGAACGAGAGCGATGCCGTGCGTTTTGCCGTTCCGTGCCACGCAGGGCCCGGCACGCCGCCCATGGACGTGACACTGAGCGCCGTGGACATGCGGTCGGTGCGCGTGGCCTGGGAGCCCCCGCTGGAGCCCAACGGCCCCGTGTCCGAGTACGTCCTCATCTACAGCTCCAACGCATCGCTCCCGCGCGAGATGTGGACCGCCATCCGCCGTGCCGGTGAGAACTGCCGCCACCGCCACCCCTCACGATGACAATGGTCGACCACGGGCTGAGCTGGACACTGTCGTTTCAGTTGTGTCACAGCTCTCCGAATTGGAATTATAATAAACAATTTGCTCTCAAATCTTTTACTTTTTTTTTACGTGCTGCAATGGGTATTTGGCCAATTCTGTACACGACTGTTTGGCTTGATGTGCGAGAAAAGCAGAGAACCCAGAGAAAACCCACCGTGTATTTTAGGGGGTAACAACGCTCAAAGCACACACAGATTCAATCTCTCTTTTACCCCCCAATAATTGCAATGAGGTGTCACGGTTCAGAGTTGATGTCCGATTCAAGGATAGATTATTTCTCAGATTGTTATTGCCGTCTCATATATGTTGGGGTTTTTTGTCTCGTAAACTGTTAATACTCAATTCATATGCACGCACACACACACAATTCCATGCATGCACCCTGAGAGTAAGACTCTCGATAAATCAATGCGTCGTTTTACGCCTCCGATAGACAATTACAACAAAGGCTAAAGTTGTTTCACGGCACGCTTTGCTTCGTGAGCGGAACGTTTCGACGTCTCTCTGACTCCCCCGCATCGATCGCGCTAACTCCTCGCCCCAGGCGACGCGCTGAGCGCCGACATCGTGGGTCTGGAGAGCGGGACCCTCTACTTCTTCAGCGTGGGAGCCAAGACGCCGGTGGGCCCGGGCCCCTTCTCCACCGCGCTGTCCGTTCACACCCTCGTCGAGCCACAGACAAGTACGCGCATCGTGTGTTATTATTACCGTTATAGTTGCGATAACCGTTATCGCCTTCGCGGCGGACACGGCAATAAGCTTCGATATTCGTGACGGAGCCACCGGACACAGACAAATCCGGCAGCAGCAACAGCAGCGTACTCTGGAACTCATCCAACTCTCCTGAACCCCCACCCCTATATCTGCACTCCCGTTCTTACTGTGCCCCCCCCCTCCTCTGATCCCCGCCTTGCGCCCACCCCTCCCCACCCCCAGCAGGCCTGCCGTTGCTCCTTAACGTGCACTCCCTGACGGGCATGCTGGTCGGCGTGTGCATCGCCTTTGCCTGCGTCTCCCTGTGCGTCGCCGTCCTCCTGTGCCGATCCAAACACGGGTACTCGCCGCACCTCGTTCGCACTCAACCGCCCGCCACCCGGCGCGCTTCCGACGCTCGGCGCGCCCCCCGCCCGCCGTCGTCCGTCGCCCCCTCGTGACGCCCTCGCCTGTCCGCTCCCTCCCTGTCCCCCACCGCAACCGCCGAGCAGGCGCGCCTCCCGTCCCGGCGACTGCTGCCTCCCCGGCGCGCCGGGCGACCCGACGGCCTCGGCGTCGGGAAACGGGCCCCAGATGAGGAACGGCCGCCCCCTGGACTCGCACGAGCTGGAGACGCTCATGTGCTGCCAGGAGGCGGCGGGGCCGGACGGCACGGCGCGCCCGGGCCGCGACGTCGCCGACGCCGCCGCCACGACGGCGTCGTCGTACTCGCCGTCGCCCTCGGCCCGGGATCCCGAGCGCCAGCAGCTGGTGCCCAACGGCACGGCCGTGTCCGCGCGCAACAAGGTACGGACGGGCGCGACGGCCCGCCTCGCGTGCTCGCTCGCTCTCCCCCGGCGAGCTTCGCTTAGCGGCGACGCGACGATGGCCGGCACGACGCGACGAAGTGCGAAGTTGCGTTTGATGGATGGATCACACGAGAGGCGTGGAAATTGGAAGTGCTCGCTCCGAGAAACTGCTGACCCGTGGTCTCGCCAGCTGGCCACCACCGCCGGCTTGTGTCTGCCGAGCTCCGCTAGGGGTAATTAGATGAGCTGTTAGTGCACGGCAGCTTTTAATTTGCCTTGCCTGGTGAAATCAAGAAGGATGGGAGTTCCGTCATCGCTTTGGCCCATCAATCTGGACCGCGACGTAATGAATTAAATAACAAGATAATGCAGCATCAGCTCGTGTTTTTGTGAGACTAATAACGAGCGCGTACGTCGAAGGCAGGCCCCTGTTCATTTAATCATTCCTTCGTGCAACACAGGAATGATCGCCGACTCGATTTTCGTTCCTCCAACCCCCCCTTCCCGAACCCTGTCATGGGTTGAACGGAAATGTTTACGCTGTTGTGTAACATTTCACACATTGCACAGTGCTGTGCCAGTTTGTGTTTTATTCATCTTGGAAAAATCACTGGCAGTAAAAAAATATTTTCCAGACTTCTTTTCATCACCTCGCATAAAGAGTGTAATATTTTATATCCTAGTAGCCAAGCTGATGTAATTATTTTGCTCCAGTGTTTCAACTATTTGGTTCTTATCATGAGACTCGGACGGACAAAACTGCTCCACGATCCTTATTTGAATGGACGCTATTGGCCAATGTGCAGTTTTATTTTTATTTGTTATGAGAGTGAAAAAGAAATGATTACTCGGTTGAATTAAACTCGCATTTTTTTGTCGTTTTAACATAAGTGTTCAAAAACTACCTACGATTAGAGCGATCGGCTACGTACTGTGCGAAAGAAGTTCGACATACGTTCAAAAAGTAATTCCTTCCGCTTCCCGGAAGACTGTGCTGCCTTCAGCCCCGCCATTTGCCCCAAGGCCGGCAGTAACGCGCGCAGAGCAGCGTTGTCAGGCAGCCACCACCCCGTCGCGACCGGTGTTCTCTCTCGTGGTGAGCTCGCGCACGGCAAGCTCCCAGAGCGACGACGCGGCGGTGCGCCGCGGCGCGATGCTGAACGGCTCCCCCCGTGCCCCTGGCCTGGCGGCGCGCAGGTGGGGAACGGCAGCACCAACCATGCGGCCACCTGCGTCACGAGCTTCGCAGACGAAACGGCGACGTGCGACGTCTTCTTGAGTCCCAACAGCACGGCGCTCACCGACCTCAGCCTGGACTCCTCGACGGACGGGGAGGTCCTCTCCAACGGGGTGGGTGCTCCCAGCGACCGTCCCCTGCCCGGCTAACGGGGCTTTGCATTCGACCGCCGGTTTTTGCATTCGAGGAAGACGGTGGATTTTGTTGACGCGCGTACGTTGTCGCCGCAGGGTCAGACCAATCAGTCGGACTCGGGCTCCTTCGCGGCGGCGGACGAGGGCGGCCCGGCGACGGACGCCGAGCCGGCCGGCAAGTCGCCCGCGTCGTCGGACAAGGGCCTCGCTGACTCGCCCGAGCAGCCGGCGCCGTCGCAGCAGCAGCAGCAGCAGCCCCATCTCAGGGGGGCGCCGTGCGACGGGGCCGAGGATCCGGACGACGTGAACAAAGACGTGGAAGACCCCGCTGCCCCTTGTCAGTCGCCCCATCACGCCTCTTCTACCTCGCCGGCCGGGCAGCCGTGACCCACGCCGCGGCCGTGAACGCTGACGTTGTTGCAAAAAAAAACACAAACGAGAGCGTCCTGGAAACAGGCTCTTGCAAAGGGATGTTTGGACGTTTCCGCCAAAAGGAGAGCGAGAGAAAAAGCTGAAAAGTAAAAAAAAGTAAAACAAACATCCGCATTTTTTAAACACGAAAGAAAAGGATCTCAGGTTTGTGATTCTTGAGTAACACGTACACTCTGCGAGTGCGAGCAGTCTGGGAACTTTTGTATGAAGAGTACCGAACTGTGAAAAGGAAAACGCAATCTATGCTGCGGTTTCTCGACTGAAACCTACACGGACTCAAGTGTCGTCAGTTTGAAGCCTCTCACACTGCATTCTAGTGCAAGGTCTCCCGGTTTCCATTTTTGTTTTGTTGCTGTCGGTTTAATGACAAACAAATCAACTGAGGATGAAACGGTGTAATTTCTAACGTTTTTTTATTCATTATTTTGTATTCCGCTGCATAAAAAAGAAAGACTGGAATGGTGCTCCAATCTTAGGTCACGAAACGGCAGAATATAGGTGCTTTTTTTTAATGTTTCGTTTCTAGATTACTGAGAAGACAACACGACTACCTCATTACCACACACAGTTCTGTCTTTTCGTTGACTTAAAAATAACAACAACATTCTGATGTTTCACCGAACGAGCCCTCTCGTGTCCTCGAGTCAACCAAATGCGCCAATCAGCTCCGTGTTTGTAAAACGGTTGGTGGAAACCGCCCGGCATTCTGGGTAACCACGATCGGCTTCCTGACTGCCGGTGCCACGGCTCGGTGGCGGGCTAATCACTTTTTTGGTGACTGCATTTTTTCGTATTTTGTCGCTCTTAATTTCAACGTTTGCCTCAAAGTGCCTTCGAAAAATTTAAACGAACGGAATGATGCAGAACAAAATGGAAATGTTTCGACAGAGTTTAGTTGCTGCTGGAAAAAAAAGAACGACAGCTTTGAAAGTTGGGTCCAAACGTGCTAAATTGGTGTTTTGCCTCCTTGACGGGTCCTCGTGACACCATCTTCTGCAGGTCTTTTCATTCCTGGTTTATTCCACGCATGCTTTCCCCCGTAAAATGTCACAGCACACGTGCCGGTGTTCAAGTATCTGCAGTCTTGCCCCGTGTTTTTAATGAGCTGTAAATTTTCCAAATAATGTCGGCTGCTCAGCGACACCTGATCTTTGCTTTGATGCAGAAGTCGATAATTATTTTACAAACCGCCAATTTATATGGTTCTTGATGATCGTTTCAGAAGGGGCTGCCCAATGCTTTGGTGTAACGGTACAAAAAACACTCTTAAGGTGAGATATAGAAGCGGATCTCCATCACTAAATCCTTCCCTCAATGGGCCTCTTAAGCAGAATGGACTAAGTCCCTTAATTGGAACGTCTTGACTCGCCTGAACGAGAAACGAAAACTTGTTAAACCAGATTTTTTTTCTATATTCCCCCCTGCCACACATGAGGTGCTAATAATGCATGTGGCACAGATTCGGAAAAATCTACAGCGGTGTCCGCTTAGTCAGGAATTTAAAAAAGCAGTACATTTCTATGAAAAAAAAAACAGATACATTGTTGTGCAGATACTATGTTTTCATTTGCATTTTTTTTGCAGACAGCTGTAATTAAATGACCCTCATGTCCTGTAAATTCCCACAAGGTGCTGTGGCGTAATCACGAGATTTCCATCATCGGCGTACGGTTGCCACCCACGGGGGTACACAGACACCAAGATGTAACCATGGCAGGAAGAAACATGTCTCATAATGCCGGAAGAGGGGATGGACTACCGGTAAAAAATGTTTCGTGATTTTGGTGGTCGATCATGCTTCTTGAAAGACTTGCAAGTCTCCCGGGACAGCTGCCTCGAAAAGAGGAATCCCTGGGAAAACCCGGACGGGTGGCAACCATACCCGTGGGCAGAACTTGCAAATCGAGCGAGGGTCGTACCTGCGGACTCGGTGGTCGCCTTGGCCGGGCCGAGGCTGCTGGGCTGGCGACCTCTCGAGTGCCAGAGGCACGAGGGGGCTTCTTCACCCACTGGACCGAGTCTCAGGGTCCACACAGAATGAGAGGCGACGTGGGGTTTACGGGGGGGCAGGGGTGGGTGGGTGGGTGGGTTTCCCAGGGAATATATTGGGACCCCCTGGGGGAGACAGGGGAGGGGTGTTGGGAGGGGAAACTTCATAGCACTTATTTTTGTGGAGCGGGAAGTTGAGGCAACAGTCTGAAAAGAAGAAAATGTGCAGCGTAAAAGCGAACGGCAAGTTTAGAAACGAAAACATACACGCAGCGCCCGGCCGGCAGGTTTGGGTAATTACAACACGCAACATTTGTAACTGTGACATTTTCCTGCCATGTTTTGTACAACAATGCAGTTTTTACTATTTTAGATTGCTTGACGAAGTGTTTTTATCGGTCATTTTTCATTGGAGCTGCACTGTATAGTATTTAAATGAGAGCTGCGGGATGGGTGCGGGAGGGGATGAGGGGTAAATAATATTCCTCTGGTTACGAACGAAAAAAAACAAACACATGTGCAGCGTTTGCTGGAGAGTTTGGAGCCTTTTTTTGTACGATGAACATTTCTGGACAGAATGTGTTTTTTTATATATATATATCTCGTGATGGTTTTTTTTGTATTTCTACATCCGAACCTCGTACGGACTCCCGTCACAGACTACACGGTGGCTGCGGCGACGATGGCTCCGGTTTCCGTGCCGGCCAGCGCGCGCCCGCAAAGCGCCGCTTCGCGTTTCTTGGAAGTCCATGCCACGTTTTTAATGCCCGTCCGTCACGTCATGCCTTTGGAGTGCCCATTCACCGCCGCTCTCCCCGCTCCGGGGGCAGGAGCCCAAGCTCAGGCAGCTGCGGGGACATCGTTGGCGACAGCTCTTGGTCGAACGGGGCGCCACCACGCCCGGTGCCCAGGTGGCAGCCGACTGCAGTAGTCACCACAGCCCGATGATTGTACAGCGGACTGACCTCCAACCAAACGGCAATTTGCCTATGCGCCTAAAAAATATATAAAATAAAAAAATGCCAATGCAGCCTAGTTCTTTTTTTATACATAGGCCAAATAAACCGTAGAGCACTTAATGCTTTAACTGCATTAGCTGGGGAATGGCTTATTCGGAATAATGCTCTCGTTAAACTCTTAAAGGGGGCTTGAGCAAAAACTCGCACGGACTTCCAGGACAATTTGGGACTTGGAAAGGAGACCCGAGTGGGCCCTCGACCTTCTCCCAGTGGTTCCTCTTGACTCTCCGCTGCAAAGACCGCTGCTGGGGTTGTGTCCTGCAGCTTCGTGATCCGCTATGCCAGGCTGACGACGATGTCGCTCTTCAGAGAGCCGAAGGTGGGGGCTGAGCGAGCCCTTCCCTCGCAGATTTGCCGCTTAAATTGAGAGCTACTGTCAGCGGATCGACCCCGCGGCACCAATTGAGTTATTAATCGCTACCCTTGAAGAATTATTGATGCCATATGTACTTGAGTATTTTTTTTGATGAACACATAAATTACTGACAAAAAATTTGAGATGCCTTACACTTGGTTAATTCATCTGATCGTGACTCTTTTTTCAATTGTGCACCGTGGTCATTTTACTTTTACCGGCGTTACGAAAGCACGCCAATAGCCAAATCCGACGGGGCCGATATAGAATTCGCGACAAGGAGCGCGGCGCGTTAGCTTTCAAACATCAGTTAACGGAATTATAAAACCCGCGACTTGAATTCCGGTTTTTCCCTCGACAGATCGGCCTTGTGCCGTGCTTATTGCAGAGGTGTAGGGTGGGTCTCGTGGGCTAATTGCAGATATTCGACTTTTCCCTTGAAATTTTTAAGGAGAGTCCAGAGAAATCACTGGTGGGTTATGCGTCGGCCTCAGACAAACAGCTGTTACCTCAGGTAATTGTATAATTCATTTTTGCCATGATGAAATGTGTTAAGGTATGCAAGGGCTTTTTTTGACACTAAAAAGCTGATATTTATACACAAAAAAGTTTGCCAGTTGTACACACGATCTACTCATTCAGGGCAAAAAACAAATGAAGTTTTTTTCTTTGTGTTACTCGTTGTATAAAAAGGTAGCAGGGATTTTCAACAAATTGTGTTGTCATATACATTTTTTAAATAGTTTTTTTTAAAGAGCCTTTTACAAATGAACAGTTCGGTTTTTTTGTGTTTCATGTTATGCATCTCTGTTACCACTGTTACGTGACTCAGTGATGTCCAATCTGTAATATATTTATATTTACAGTAGCGCGTAACGACAAGTAATTAAGATACTGTGAGAATGTTAAATGCATGGTAGTATGAAGATGTTGAAGCTCATGTAGAAGTCTTCAAGTGGACGCTGTAGGGCTGGTTGAACATTGTGCGTGTTCGGATATTTCTGCCGGCAGTGAGGAATTGTGTTACGCGTGCGCAGTTTTTTTTATTTCCAACGCGGCAGCTGCCAGGTCGGTCAGTCGCGCTGTTGCCAAACTCGGCGATTTTGGCGCCAGATCCAGTGAACTTTGGAGTTTCCCGAGCGACAAAATTCCGTCAAAACGGCAAATCTGTTGACTTTCTGGGACGTAAACGCAGATTTCAACAGCGATTCCATGCTTGTATTAAGGATCTGGTATTAATTCTAGATTTGAAGCTTTCGTGACTGGAAGGATTCATATTCTTAGGTTTTTTCGGTAAAGTCACCTAGGTACAAAAATAAAATTAATAAAAGTAAAATAAAAAATAAAATAAAAATCACGACGTTTCGGAGGCAACACAAGCTTCCGTCTTTTAATTTAATTTTTACCTACGTGGCTTTACCGAAAAAACCTAAGAATATGATCTGGTATTAGTTTACTATGTTGAATACTTGGTAAATTGCCTGTTGACGTGATTCCAGGTGTGTATTAAGGATCATCGGTTTTAATACTTGGTCAACTATCTGGCGACATGTTTGACGACTTTAGAAGGTCTATCTGGTGCACATCTAGCGATTCTTAGAAGTTCGTTTCGGCAACTTTCCGCTTTAAGGAGTTGGCAACATTAATCGATTGGACCACGAGGTCACGAGTTGTCATCCTGCCATGCAGATACAGCCCAAAAACATCACGTAGGACCTCACGACCCCCCAGTGGTCCACGTTGTGCACTCGCCGGAGTTTGCGTCGAATGCAGCTGGGACAAGCTCTGATATTAACCGCAGCGATTATGCAGATACAATGGTAATTATAACGGAGCATCCTTGCCAATGATCATGTCTGACGGTAGACGAAGCTGATAACGATCATGATGATAATAATGATAATGATCCTTGGTCCGACTCGACACACGTGCGTGCGTTCGGGCGTAGTTGGCGAGAAAACGGTGCCAGGGCGATCGTTTTGCGGCTGGCTCTCCTGGCTGAATTTCCATTTGCTGTTTCTGCGGCGGCGGCGGCGGCGGCGGCGGTGGTGGCGATGACCCCGTGCTGTCTTCGTGTCGCGGCCACACAA
This sequence comes from Lampetra planeri, assembly GCF_965212315.1. Taxonomy (NCBI): domain Eukaryota; kingdom Metazoa; phylum Chordata; class Hyperoartia; order Petromyzontiformes; family Petromyzontidae; genus Lampetra; species Lampetra planeri. The sequence goes on along the minus strand of NC_136119.1, from coordinate 3,050,592 downwards.
CGCCTCTCGCGCCGCACCAGGAACCTGTCCCGGGTTTTAAGAGGGAAATATCCGGCTGCTCGCGCGGGCATTTAAACCCCTGTGATGTCATCAGCGGTTTGTAAATGAATTGTAACAAGTTTATAACCTTTTTCTTCGTAACATCAGCAGCATAATATCTCGAGTGTCCGTCCCGCCCGCCCCCGCCCCGTGCGCGTGTTCGACGGCGGGGAGTGTGCGTGCCTCCGGCGTGGACCCCGTCAAACTCCCCTTGGCTCATCTCAAGCAGAATTCCCACCGTCTCTTGTATTACTATCGTTTGATTACATTTCCCTTTTTGCATTATCCTCATATCTAACAGTTGTATTGTTATTATCATCATGGCAATTAATGATTTTTTTTTTCTTTAGACCGAAGCCATCTTTACCTTCATTTTATTTCATATTTAATTGTTGCTATTCTGTTACTTGCTAAGTTCTGCTACGAGGATAAATTAAGAACAAAGCGGAGGAGGGAGGGAGGCTGGAGGGAGGGTGGAGGTTGGATGGAGGAACAGGAGGAGGGTGCACTGCGTGGAGACGCGTGGCTCCCGGCTTTCTTGTATCTCGAGGACGTGGCGTCTCTTCTCGTGCCACCGCACGAAGGCCGGTCACGTGGGGCCGTGCCGCATGCCAACGTGGCTCCGCTAACATGGGGCAGGAGTGCCACCACCCCCCCATCCGCCCGCCGCCGCCGCCCGGAAACAGTGCGGTCCGAAACCCAAGTTGTTATTTTTGTTTTTTTTTAATCCGCCTGTTATTCCCCTTCCGTGGAACGCTGCAATGCGATCTTGCACTCTCGTAAGATGCAACATTCGGCCGATAAGCCCTCGTATGAAAGAGAAGGCACGAGGGGTTTCTGCTCCCATCGTAAGCGTGTACAAATAGTAACATGTGAATGAAATAAAACGTTAAAGGCAAATTATGTTAAATGTTTCCCAAAAGAAGACCGGGTTGGCCGGCGCGGCAAGATCTGTTTTCTCTCAATTGTATTCCACTCGTGCAGAAAAAAATGGTCCGCCAGGAACTCTTGCACCACTCCATGCATCGACCGGTGTTTGAGAATTACCCATAGGAGGTGATTATCCAGAACTACTTGTGAGGTTCCAAGGGAGCTCTTTGTCGACACCAGGGGATGCTGCTGCACTCTCCGACCCATGCTGCTGTGGAGACGTCAGTTACGTGTCAGTCGTATTGACATTGTTGCCAAATTAAGTGAAAATTGACACAAGCTTATCGTTTCCAAATTGAGCACTCGAGATGCCCGCTTTGTGTGAACGCCGCTCTTGGGAAAGACATTTCGGCTGAACATTTAACAGACGGCGACAGGGGTAGAAAAAAAAGTACATGTATTGTTTCAGAATTCCTTTACACGGTATATTTGCTGGAGTGGCAACGTTATACTTGACGTAATCGATTGATGATTATCGCAAACCGTCTGCAAGAATAACGGCCATGAAGGAAGGGGGGATGATCCTCCTGTGATGGAACGGAGCCGCTTTGACAGCACTAAATGTCGGCGCGTGTATTCGGCGCATGCGCTCTGCTGGAGATGCAGGTGGCGGTGCATGTAGATTGATGTGCGTTTTTATTTTATTTTCCTGTAAATCGATAACGATATTTAAAGGATGTAAATTTGAAGGGTGGGTGGGGCGGTACGGGGCGGGGGAGTAAAACGAAAATAAGTGCTGTAGGTGGCTGCTATGTGTGTATTGTGTATACAGACATTACAAACGTTACGTGGTACGTTTTATACAAAGTGCATTCTGGTGTTACCCCCCCCCCCCTTGCCTTTCTGCCACACGAGCCGCGTCACGCAGCCGCATGCGTCGCGCGTTCATCGGCGCTGGGTTGCCCCCAAACGCGGGACAATAACAACGAAAAGAAATCCGAATCACCCCGGGGACAAGAAAAAAAAACTAATTGACGGCTTAATTCTGACCGGCGGGAATCCGTTCGATTTGGAGACGTTTATTCACGAGACTGGCTCGGCCAATCTGTGCGTCCCGTTCAAGTATTAGGCGATTGAGTCATTTTGTTCAGAGCTATTCGGCTAGAAGTGGAACATAAGGGACTGCACTTGCAGTGTCAGAGAAACCCCCGCTGAAAAAGGAACTTGTACCAAATGTCCTCATTGACAAATATTGCTTCGTTACTTAAATGTACAAGTTAAAATCGGCCAACGTCACGGGGAATTGGTATCGGTGGAAGATCGCGTGACTTGGAATTTGGAATTTTGGAGGCGTCAGACTTGCAGAGTAAAATATTGTCTCTTCTTCCCACTCTGCTCTGATGAAAGGTCATTACCATGAATGTTCGCTCATATTTGTTTTCAGCTGTAGAATTAGGCGGCGTTAATCAGGACGGTGGTGAAGCCTTTATACAGCCAATGATCAGGTATCCGCTGCCTTGTAACAGCAATGCAATGTTGGTATTCCGTCGGACAGTATGGAGAGAAGCACCAGAAAACCCCCCCTCCTGCAAAGTTCCCAACTATCATTTACCAAATTCCATTGAAACTTTGCCCCCGTAATTTTTGTAATTGGATCCAAAGTTTTTTTTTATATGTGTACGCCTATAATGCTTAAACAGTTACACTGGATTTTAATTTGGATATTTTGTAAAAATAAATAAAAAATACTTCCCAGAATCTACTTAATTCACAATTATGATCTGCGTCGGCGATTCAAGTTGAGGCCGGAGGTGGTTTGTATTCCCTCGAATAATTAAGCCGGCTCGTTGTTGTTGCGTTGATCCGGCCCGGAGAGAGGAGGCTCCTTCCAAAGGACGGCTCGACGTTGCCCACTTCCAAGAATCCACGTGGGGACCTTCCCCGTTCGCTATCACGGCTCGCTGTGCGTGCAGGCGCGTTGGGCTGAAGGTGGATTCAGAAACCTTACGGACGTGTGATGCAGAAGGGTGAATGCCAGCTATACACCAAGCTTCGTGTTTAATACTGTACGTCGTCTTCGCGAGACTTGATATAAAAAAAGAAATTACGTAAAAATAAAAAAAAATTAACCCCTTACGTACATAAGACATGTCAATGTGTCGTTGCTCGTTCTTTTGCTGAAGCTTGCGCGTGTAAGACATTGCATCTGTGGAAGCATAATTACGTGTAATCGTTACAGATTATTTCACTGATTATTACCGGGGGGAGGGGGAAGGGGGTGAGCGGCGTGAATTGCGCACTGCATTATAAACCCAGTGACCTGAGTTCGATTCCCGGCCCATGGCTAACGTCAAGTGGTGAGTGGTATTGGAACCAGGGCGCTCACGACTAGCAAGTACATGGCTCCTTGAAAGAAACCAATCCCCAGGACTTGACTTCACAGAACGACGTCTACATTTCCTCACTTTATCCACACTAAGGGCACATGTTTTACATGTCTTGCAAACTGTGACCGTCACCGGTCAATCAAATGCGCTTTTTTTTAGTTATCTCAGAGCTGGGATAAGCTGCATTAAGCGACAAGCCTACATTTAATATGACGGGGCCTGCTTGTAATCATCGGTGATCAGGCTGAGACCATGAACCCGACATACTTGAGAACCCAGTCTAAACCATGAGTGGCTCAAACCCAATTCAACCCAACATCTCCGCAGTGTTGGCTCGAGGCACAGACGCGGTATTAGACTCGGAAGCCCGCTAGCCACCTCTGAATTAGGCCTCTTATCCTCCACAGGCAGTGTCTTTACTCTTTATACAATTGAGCAAGTCAGCTGTGTTGAGTATTTAACATCCTCTTAAGAGCTTACAGAGCAGAGTGGTGGCGCACTGGTTAACGCGCTGTGCTGTGAACCCTGGTGACCTGAGCTTCGCACGGCAAACATCTTTAACGAGGGATATCTGAATAGGTCCTGCCCCCCCCACACCTTTCAACAACCTTAGCCAACCCGCACAAACCAGCATGGCGAAGTATGGTCAAACAACCCATCATGACAGTGCGTGAGCAAGCCTTCATCCACCAGTGGATTGACAAAGGGCTGTTCAGAACATTATACAACATTATTCAGAGCTGAGATGTGGCCTCCCTTATGCATGGCCTATGCAGCCGTATGCTGTATATGCTGGCAAGAAAAATGCGTAAAAGATCATCCAACCTAACGTCATTAGAAGCTGTATCCTTTAAGTGCCCTCCTTGTGATGTCTCTTCAAGTACAAATGACACGTGTAGAGGCTACATTAAACGAGTCTGCGCAAGTGTGATTCTTGGCGCGACACTTTTCAAAACGTTCTTCCTCGTGGGCATGAGTGGATGTTCTTTCTTTTTTTTTATATGAAAGCAAAGCGCTCCAGCAGCAGCAGTCGGAGTAACAATACAAAGGAGAGAAAGATTGAGAGAAAGATGTAGAAGAGAGCGTTGGAGGACCTCTATCATGCTTCAGGTCTCAGGATTCAGCCCAATTAAGCACGACTACCACGCAGCTTCATTAGAAGCTTTCCGCTGACTTGCTACGGGCGCGACGCGAGCTCGTTTAAAGTTTCCTCGGCAAAATGTGATAAATTGGATTATTATTAAACATAAACCAGAAAAGCCCTACGGCGCATCGCAAGGCATGACACGCGTTGTTTTGTGCTTACTACCCCAGCCGCTGCACTGGCTGCAGACACGCCGCGCAATGTGGTGAACAATCTATTCTGGGGGCTCTCTCCCCCCCCCCCCCTCTGTGTGTGTGTGTCTCGCCCTCTCGACCAGAAATATCCATTGTGCTCGTATCCTTCGGTCGGCAGATAAAATGGAGCTTAATGCAAACACGGGGCAAAGGTTATGGGTTTATTCTTGAGCAAAGCCCTCAAATAATGCGACGATAAGAGAGCGGCGGTGTGAAAGGCCGTGCTTTTACGGCGGATTGAGAACGATTCATTCTCAATGCCGGTCTGTTTGTCAGCGGCGAGGGTGGTGTGACGCAATATTTGTAAAGGATGAACCTTAATGAGCATTTTTTTTTATTCTGTGAAGACTCCTTCTGAATCCCCCCCTCCCCCTTTTTTCTCGCGAAAATTGTGCTTGCGTGAACACCGAGCTGGCGAAACAAAGGAGTGCGTTGGTTCTATTCTAATTGTGAAATAGCTTTGTTAAAAAAAAAATCAATATATTTCATGCTCGGTTGTATGGCGATCAATTTGCGCGTTAGCGCATTCGGCCCTCGTTAGGTGTAGCTCGAAGTTTAATTAGCACGCGTGGATTACGTGACGTTCCATACGCGAAGAGCGAAAATTCCTGCTCAAGCTTCAATGATTCTCCGACCACTTAACATGCAAATCAATTTCCACAGGGTTCGCATATGTTTAATTCATTAAAGAGTCACGGCGGTGGCTGGGTGTGCTTGCAATGATGGAAAGCGGCCAGAAGCGAAGAAGCGGCCAGAGAAACTGAAATGTCGTGCTCAACCGTGGGTGGATGAGGAGGTGAAACGCATTGGGGGTGGACCATACGAGTCAATCAAATCCGAGCTCTAATCCTAACCCTCACCAACTAGACAATCACACTCTGGCTAGCCCTCCCACTGACCGTAACCTTAACCAGCTAAATTTCGATTTAAAGCTTTCGTGACTGCAGGGATTCATCTTCTTGGTTCTTTCGGTAAAGTCACGTAGAAGGGAAATAATAAAAATAAATCATAATAAAATACAATTCTCACATTGTATTATAAAAATTGAACATAATAAAATACAATTCTCACATTGTATTTTATTATGTTTAATTTTTATTATTGTATTATTTCCCTCCTACGTGATCTTACTGAAAGAACCAAGAAGACTTAACCAGCTAGCTAACCAGCCACGAGGAATAACCCTCTCACCGGACCCCAGCTAGTCATCCGGATGTTGTCGGCGTGGGTTAGGAGGTGGTCAGGAGATGACAGTACAGCAATGGATTATTGAAGCCATCTGTGCAGAGCCTCGAGTGTTATCTCCTCGTCCGTGTTTTTTTCCCCCGTTGGTTTGTTTCTGGGTTCCTCCTGCATGCAAACCACTCATTTACAAACACATTAATTAATGTACCTATCTGCCCACGTGGCAAAGTGTCACAATTCCCAACTCACGAGCTCAAGGTTACGGAGTGAAATCCTGGTCAGAAAATGACTATGGACCATCGATCCCTCACGTTCCATCAAGACAACTACCGATATGTGGAGGGTTGGCAGTGGTTCTAGATTTGAAGCTTTCGTGACTGCAAGGAATCATCCTCTTAGGTTTTTTCGGTAAAGTCACGTAGAAAGTAAAATAAAATAAAAAAAAACAAAAATCACGACGTTTCGGAGGCAACACAAGTCTCCGTTTCGGAGGCAACACAAGTCTCTAATCACAGCCAGATTAGCTTGATACAGCTAATCTGGCTGTGACAGTCCCACCTGATGACGGAGACTTGTGTTGCCTCCGAAACGTCGTGATTTTTGTTTTTATTTTATTTTACTTTCTACGTGACTTTACCGAAAAAACCTAAGAGGTTGGCAGTGGCTTTCCTCGTGTGATAAAAGGTCCCTGATGTCGAGTTGTGAAGCTTTCTGCTCACGGCCCAGAACCACAAACGGAGAGATGATCGCCACCCAACGACCAACTCGGCGTCTCTGGCTCTCGTCGTTCACGATGCAACCGTGCTTTGCCAGGGCGATGCCGAGTCAACACAACACAGGTCAAGAAATGCCAGTTTTTTTTCCCCCCCAATGTAGAACCCGAACCATGTCATGTGATTCTGTGTCCTCACAGTATAATGACTGACGTCAGACACAATAAACACGTCGTTAGCCCTGCCCCCCTGAGCCTGCTTGGCCCCAAAGCAAGATTCAGATGTCTTGCGAGGCGAGAATATCACGATACAGTATGACCGTTTGGTTTCAATGGCAAATAAAGTGGAAAACCACCCGTACCATAACGGCCCCATTCTGACTCGGCTCAGATGTGCCAGTGGAAAAAAAAACAGCCAGTGCCCACCCCATGTGCGAGTGGATCCAACCTCCCTCCTGGCTGCCCCCCATTACCCCCCCCCCCCACCACTCCCCCTACCTGCAGCCAGAGATGCCCGCAGTGGATGAAGAAAACAAAGACGCCGCTCTGTCCTGCCCCATTACCACTGTGCACGGGCCCTGATGAGTCGATTTCGGGCAAACGTTACAAACCACCACCGCACTCGCAGACTCCAGGGCACCATCTCTCAGTTATAATATTCTCGCGAGATTGGAGCTAAAACCTAATCCGTGCTTTCGTGCACCGCCTCTGTCCGCGTCTCCTTCGCTGCTCGCTGCTTCCCTGCCTCCCTCCTTCCTTCCCCGCCCTCTCCCTCTACACCCAACGCCAAGGATTTGCTTTCATTCATTTTCCGCAGCAAATCCTATAGTTGCGTGAGCGTTTAGCGCCGGTCAAGTCTTATTGCACACAAAGACGACGACGACAACACCTGGGGCCAAAGCGGAGGATGATGCGGTGCTCTGGCGTGGCTTCATGCGCGCACGGCTCCTTATTGCTCGGCTCGCCTTTATGGCAGAATTAAAAAAAAGCTCACACTCAGCTTGTGCGCGTCTTTCATTATTGATGCGAGAAAATAAGACTCGGGCTCACAGTCGATAGCGCCAGGCAGATAATAGCAGAGACAGGAGAAAGAGACCTTTAGAGAAAGAGGTGGCGGTGGAGTAGGGGGGTTGGGGGGAGCCCACTCTTGCACATTTCAGCCACATTCACGGCCCCATGAATCACTCATTACGGCGAGACGTGGAGGAGAGGATTTTGAGGGTCTCGGGACCCAAGTCTGTGTGACCCACGCTGCTGGTCGGCCTAAGTGTCGCATGCTCATCCCGTTTACTCATCATTGTTATATTCACGTCTACCGGGTCGCTCTTGAAATGTTATACTTTCGTCCTCAATGGGACGTTCTGGTTTGGACGAGAGAAACAATTGTAATCTTTAAAATGTCACGGTGAACGTATGAAGAAGAAAAATCAAAACCGAGTTCTGCATGCTGGAGAATTTAAATTGATTTTCGGTGAAAGAGATTAAAATATCTCGAGAAACAAAACGGGGGAACGGAATCTTGACACGGTGCACAATGAAGTGACAAGCGCTGGAATGGACAGCGCACCGAAATGTTGGGATCAAAATAATAATAATAAATAAAACAGATAAAGCAAGTAGAAACAACAACACACACCATCGATATATCCCTCGTGATATTGGTGCACGAATAACACAGTTGCATTTGAAGTGTCACACACACACACACAAACTCCATTCCGTATATATTTAAACCAATGACAGAATTGGTTCTGCGTTCAGTCCTCATTTACATCAATTAGTCACACCCGTTTTAGGGATAATTAATGGGTCCCTCCAGCCGCCGGGTGTGTGATCATTACGGCGCCCGCTGAGCCGAGCGCGGGCTCCATCTCAGCACGACGTGCCCCTCAGCCCCATTGTCTTCTCGGTGGGGGTGAGGGGGTGAGTGGGGGGTGAGTCTGTGGGTGAATAAGAGGGTGAGTGGGTGAATGAGTGGCTCGTCGGGTGAGTGGATGGGTGAGAGGGAGGGTGAGTGGGTGAACGACTGGTTGAATTAGTTGGTGGATGGGTGAGTGGGCAAATTAGTATGTGAGTGGGTGACTATCTGAATGCGTCTGTGAGTGAGTGCGAGGGTGAATGGATGAACGGGCGAGCCTGTGAGTGAGTGAGTGGGTGGGTGAATAAGTAGGTGGGTGAATGGATGGGTGAATGGGTGAGCGAATCTGTGGGTGAGTGTGAGTGACTGTGAGGGGGAGAGGGCGACGACGTGGGTGGACGGGTGAGTCGGTCAGAAGTTTAAAGGGTGAGTTAGTGATTGAGTTAGTGTTTAGTTTGTGGCTCGGTGGGTGGGTGGGTGCGTAGTTGATGAGTGTGTGATTGAATAGATGTATGCGTGGATGAGTGTGTGGTTGAGTGGGTGGGGGAGGATGGGTGACTGGTTGAATGGGGTGGGTGGGTAAGCGTGTGTGTGTGAGCGAGTGGGTGGATGTATGTGTGAGTGGATCCTTCATGAATTCACGATTGCGCCGCAGTGGGATTTAATTAAAGCGCACGTGCTAATTGAGTCAGATATTACGACTCGGAGCAATCATTGTTCCCTATTTTGGAATTGTTCTCGATGTTTGGTCGGGGCGTAGTGGGGGGCCTGCAGTCTGTTGTCGTGGCCGTACGTTACGCACACAGAGTCATTATTTGACATTGTAAACGCAAGCGCAGCGGAAGCACGCGCCGCGACATGAAAAGCCACACACTGCAAATTTCGCTGAGACTTTGACAAATGTTGCCAAGGCCATTATGTGCCATCATTACAACCCTGCGAATGAAAGCAATCACGTGTGTGTGTGTAATATGTGTACGTGTAATGTACAAGGATCGGTAGTACGTGTATATACTGTATAGTCGTTATATTATTGGATATTTCGGTAAAGTCACGTAGAAGGGAAATAATAAAATAATAATAATAAAGCAATAAAATTCTCACGACGAGAATTGTATTGTATTATTTTTTATTATTTTATTATTTCCCTTCTACGTGACTTTACCGAAAGATCCAAGAATATGAATCCCTGCAGTCACGAAAGCTTTAAATCGAAATGTATAGCCGTTACTGCACTTTCTACAAGTTCGATTCTTGCTTATCAATACCGGTACGATTATTTTAACCGTACGAGGGAGTGGGTGGCCAACGCCACGCCCGGCCGCCTTTGTCTCCCCCACCGGCGATGTTTACTCAACATCGCACCAGGTACTCATTTGAGGCTGAGTGGACCTAGGGAACGCCCAGGACCGGTTCAGATAATCGTCGGTATCGAACCCGGGTCGCCAGGTTCGTAGCGCAGCGCGCACCAAGTCTTCTTATGCTGCTTTCGCCGTCGCAGGCGGCACGACAGGCAGGCGGGAACAGGTGAGGGGCCCACGTGTGGAGGAGGCGCTGGGCAGGGTTGGCAGAGGAAGGATTGTGTAATATTTTCCCCGTAATGCGTAAAGGCACCCTTTGTCGTAATTAACTCGCCATTTAATTACGCACCGTGATGGACTCTGGACGCACGTTGGCATTAATTTGCAGGAAGGGTTCTCTCTTTCTCTGCAGGCCATTTTTCGGAGATGCTGCCAGCCACGGATTATTTTTTTCAAATTATAAACGTAATCCGAGAGCTCCTGACTAATGAATGGGCATTAGGCCCACAAACAGCCACTGTATCACAATTAGGGGGCGCTTAGAAGCTGCCCGGCTTGCACTGCGTCTCTGCCGGGCCGAGTAAACGAACAATTTACTTAAGAGACGGTTGATTCTCTTTGATAGCGGATGATGAGTTTTTGGGGGGTTTGTTTAATTTACCAAATCCCAGCTCATCGCGCTCACAAACGCCACCCCGAGGGCCGAAACGGCGCGCCGAGGCGCGCAAACTAGGTGCTGCGCGCCTGTGATACAGCGTCCTTGAAGCAAGGACTGGCGGATCGCGTAGAGGATTTGTGGGACCTCACCCGCTCCCCACCACCACGAAACCCACAGGGATGTGAGGCGGCCAGAAGATGGTCATAAAGCCGTCTCCTGCTTGGGCTTTCTCTGGTCATTCTGGACATTCCGGATTCCGATTTCCTCCCGAATGCCAAACACCGAGAGAATTGTTAAATATCTCAGTACGGGAAATCCACTCGACCACGGGGGAAAACACGCGGACAACGAATATACTGGCATCGTCAGGGTTGGGATTTGAACTCACGGACTCCTGCATACCAGGCGATGGCGTGAACATGTCGCCACCGCGGCACCCCCAGTACTCAATCAAGCGCTGCGACTGACAGACTGACTCACAGACTGACAAAATTACTACATATATAGTTTTTTAAATCTCTACAATGTAAGGTTCTTGATAATCTTACATTGGCCAAGCGTGGATACTTTCACTATGAGAAGATCATAGAGATGTCGATGAGCAGGATACGTGGAGCTTTCTTCCTCCCCCCCGCCTCCCGCAAACGCCACAAATTCCTGGATGCGTTGCTCCGGTAGCGTATCTGGATGATTAGTTGGCGGGTGAAATTAGCTCTGGGTAGCACCCACTACTCGAGGCCAATTACCAGAATCACTCGTGCGCAAGAATCGGGACACTCACAATACCACGGGGTGTGCGAGTTTGGAGGATGCGGGGCAGACGGGAAGCGGCGGGGGAGCGTCGTGGCGTGAGGCGCGGCAGGGATGAGAGTCATTTTCTCAGGTTTTCTCAGTTCTCACGTCGTGTCTCCCCGCCCACCGCTCCCCCCCAACCCCCCACCACTCCCCACCCCATGCAGAGCCAATTAGAGGGGGAAATGAAATGAAAATGCATTGGGATCATCATCGCCACCATCTCCACCTCCGCTGTCGTTCCACGTGCTGTGAATTTGCAATTTTTTTGCCGAAGAGCAAATCGCCCTGAATGTGCTGATTTTGCAGGATCTCAAACGCTAAGCAGGTTTAAGCCTGGTTATGACTTCAATAGGGGTGGGGGTGGGGTGCATGGGAGTACGAAGTGCTTTAGGCTTTGGTGGAATCATGCGGAGATTTGTGAAACCCCACGAAAAAAAAGCCTGCTGGGATGTGATGTGTGGTGGCCAGGAGATGGAAGGACAATTTAATGTATCTGTGTGCGACACAGTGGTAGTCCATTGTAACAGCGCGCTCTAGTTTCCTTAAAAACACAACATACTCAACACGAACTGGTCAGATATCCAACATGCAGCAAGCACCCTTTTGAAATAATAGTATTGGGACTCGGTGATGCAGACGGAAGTTTCCATTAAGAATACAAACTATCCTATCTACTTTCTCTCGTATGTATATCCATAAAATACCTAATTTAATGGTTTGGGGGGAGGGAGGCATAACCCTCCTCCCGTTTTCGGATCTACCACTGTAGTGAGGGATCCCTGGATAAGTGCCTCATATGAAGAAGGACCATTGCTCGAACATTGCCTATTACATGTTGTTTTCCTTTTAAGTCCACAGGGGTATTCACGAATGTGATTAATTTAATGTTATTTGTGCTCGTGCACTGCTGCCCACGCAGTGAACCACTGCCTATGCATTACCAAATCATTTGGATGCGCTGTATAATTAATGCACAGCGGTACCAACATTCCTAACATGTTGCCCTATCGCAGTCCAAATTTCTACACCGCGGTACGAACCATCAGCCACGCACAATAAAATCATCACTCGATTTGCGTTTTAGTGGACAAAGTTTGACAAATGCAGACACGTAATTGGTGTGCCCTCATATGGATGCCTTTTATCCAGGTCCTCTGGTTTCCTCTCCAATGTCAGATACAAATCCAACTCAAGAATTCGTGTGTCAGTGTCTCAAGAATAAGCTCTTGGAAGAATATGTTTGAGAGCCATCTGAGACTTTCTTGGGTAATTATTTTTGATTGTAGCTTTACAAAGAGCGTGCATTTAAAATAACCACGCATGATCTTGCCTGCACAGCGCGTTTTGCATACAATCAATCCATTGATTCATTCATTAATAATATTATTTATTGTTATATTTTTATTACTTTTTTAATTTCGTTACAGGCGCCTTACGAGCACATGTTAATATGCAGATATGACACATTGACGCCTGTTTTCACACCATGCTCAATGAAGCATTGTATGCACACTGGGGGTGTTGTGATTTCAGAATTTAAACATACTGTATATAATTATTTGAAACGCATTATTTGCAGGAGACCTTCACCAAGAGGAAAGAAAATTCCATTAAACAATTGTACGTCTGCTTAAAGATCCATGATAGTTTAAAGCTAATTACAATTTTGGGCAACAAGATCGGCACACAGTGGTAAGCTCTTTTCAATCATGCCACAGGCTTCTTTGTTTATTAACATGCCTACAATTCGACGATCTACTAATGAGTATCGTCAAGATCACGAAGTCACCATTGCCAATCCTGTTGAGAACGTCATGCCCCACCATCGCTTCTTTCCTTCTACTCGACCACCAAAGCAGTTGCAAACTTCCCTCTACCTGCCCAGCCAAGTATGTTCTTACAGTTTCAACATCATCACCATCATCAGCATCTTGACCTTTGGATGTATCTATGTTACACAACCAAACACATCCTTCAAGGACCACCCGAACACTCTCATCATCATCTCGCTTCAGGTCACCCGCTTGTTAAAGTCAACAAAATATCTTCTTGGTTCTTTCGGTAAAGTCACGTAGAATGGAAATAATAAAATAATAAAAAGAAAACATAATAAAATAATTCTCACGACGTTTCGGCCACAACGTAAGCAGCCGTCCTCAGGTGAAGAACAGGTCTGACTTTACCGAAAGAACCAAGAAGATGAATCCCTGCAGTCACGAAAGCTTTACATCGAAAGTCAACAAAATATTCAAGTACCTCTCCAACACTCTCATCATCATCACTACAATCTGGCTTTAAGTCATCCCGTCGGATGCCAAGCCCTGGGTGCAACTCCAAGTCGTGTGCACTCCAATTATGAACGATTTCAAACGTTCAATTTATCACCCCATTGCTTGCTGGGGCTGAACGCTCAACAGCTACCCCCTGCGTAACGTCCGTGTCGGGCCCACAGCTACACCATCACTCGACCACTCCCCACGGAACATCGTCGGCAATGTCCCGTGGGGAGACCGCTCTGCACAGCGCGTGAGATGCTTCATCAGCACTGGGCTGGCGGCTGAAGGAATCAATAGAGGAGGCTGCTTTGTAAACGCATGCCCTTGCCTTTTCGAGTTGTGTACCTGCCACCAGCTGTTGATGGTTGTTTTTTTTGTTTATAAGCCGTCTCGCGAAAAATAAGAGTTGCTTGTTCAGAGCAAATAGGTGTGCGCGCGCGTGTGTGAATTGTGTGTGTGTGATGGGTGTATGGTGTTTGTGTGCCTGTGACTAATGAGATTGTGCGTGTGACAAATTGTTTTATGCGCTGGGCGTCTGAGTGTGATAGTTGTGCGTGTGAAGAGTGTGTAATGTGTGATGATTGTGTATTTTTGTAAGATAATGGATTTTGTAGCGCAATAGAAGTGTGTACGTGAGAGCGTGATGTATGAAAATGTGCGGGATGCGATGGGTGTGTGTATATGTGTAATGGATGTATGAGATTGTGATGATGTCGTGTGTATGAATTAAGTATGAATATGCTCAGTGTGTGTGTGTAAAATATGTGTTTTTTTATTTCATATATACACATACACCCATCCCATTACACACACACACGCACCATCATTGCCGATTATGATGAATGGCTGTGTGAGAGTTCCTTGAGCGTACAATAGGTCGCGTGTGTGTGTGTGCTTGCACGTGCGTGTGTGCGTGCGTGTGTGTGATTGTCATGAAGGTCATGGCACCAAGACGGACCCTGCTGCGTTGCACACTCGTCAATGACTCGTCAGGAGAGGTGGCGAGGGGATTTGATTTGCGCTGCGGCGGTATCGAGGACCTTGCTGATCAACCCCCTGCAGCCCCAAAACCATGACGTCACCAGCGCTGGATCACCTTTAACAAAGTGTTTGCTTTTATTTCGATTTAAAGCTTTCGTGACTGCAGGGATTCATCTTCTTGGTTCTTTCGGTAAAGTCACGTAGAAGGGAAATAATAAAATAATAAAAATAAAACATAATAAAATATTATTTAAATTTCGATTGAAAGCTTTCGTGACTGCAGGGATTCATCTTATTGGTTCTTTCGGTAAAGTCACGTAGAAGGGAAATAATAAAAATCAAACATTATAAAATAATTTTATTATGTTTTAAAATAATAAAAATAAAACGTAATAAAATCATTTTATTATGTTTCATTTTTATTCTTTTATTATTTCCCTTCTACGTGTCTTTACCGAAAGAACCAAGAAGAAAAGGTATTTGCTGCTGCTGTTGCTGCGTTGACGGTGGTGCACACGCACAAATACCCACTTTGTTTTGACACAACGCACTCGTCAGTAAACACCGTGTGCGTGTGTGGCTTTCGACGTTTCGGGCAATGACCCTTCTTTATAGCACATATTTTTTGTAGCGATGTCTGTGCAGTGAAGAAGGTCTACGGCCCGAGACGTGGCCCATAATATATGCGGGGTGTTTTGTTCCTTCATCTTAAGGCCATAGTGTTACTATTACAGCTGTGCGCCTTTTGGCGTCCTCTGGTCTAACACCGTTTGAGACGAGGCTCAAAAGAAAGCTGTCTCTGGTGTGGACCAATCAGTTTCAAGGACAATGCATATATTATCATAGTATGTTTTTGTTTGCATTCTGACCACAAGTATTGTGGTTAATGCAGACATGATTCCTCGTAAAAGGTTGCAGTTTTGTTTGCCAGAAAAAAGAGGAAAACCCCTATTATTATTTTGACGAACGTGTTGAGTTTTTGGATCGGATGTCTCCCGAACCGCTGTGAAATCGCAGTTCGCAGATCTGCGGCAGAGGTCGCAACCGGGTACCCGATACCCGTACCCTACCCGATACCCGGCTACGGGTACCCGTTTGCGACCCTGGTGCGGTCGGATACGGGTACGGGTAGACCGTGAGTCACTGGTAAGTAACTGTTTGTCACTCATTTCCCAACGTCTTGTCTCTACTCACAATTCAAGTTCATAGAATCAACCCACCAGCGCCTGCAACATGGCTTCATCCCACAGGTCGCAATCAGGTACCCGATACCCGTACCCTACCCGTACCCGGCCGGGTACGGGTAGGGTACGGGTAGGGTACGGGTATGGCCGGGTACGGGTACCCGTTTGCGACCCTGGTGCGGCCGGGTACGGGTAAGGAATCAAACCCCCTTTGCGACCTCTGAGCTGCGGCCACTTAGCGCCCCCTCGCGGCATCCCCAAGGTACGTCTCGACCTGCCAGAACCAATCACACCTGTCGGATGAAGCGAGTACACGCCGCGTCGGGGGGGGGGGGGGCACTTTAAACAATGCAGTACAGCAACAAGGTTTATACTGGGGGCGATCAGTGTTTTTCCGCTTGCAGGAACTAATACATGTGTATATTCCATCAAGGTCATTAACATCTTCGCATCTCCAACTGCTCAGCGCTACCAGGTCGAGGTTGTGCTATTTTGGTGATGGGGCTTTTCTTAGCGTGGCACCCAAGCCATGGAACGCCTTGCCACTTGAAATCAGGCAATCGTAGGCGGTAGATAGATTGAAATCTGCTTTGAGAAACCCCATCTCTTGGAAGTGGCCTTCCCTCTTTAGTTTGGTTTGTTATCCTGCTTCTGTTCGTGTGTCCTGATTTTCATGCATTGTGCATTGGGATCCTAGGATAGAATGCGCATTATACATTTTTATTAATATTTTTTGCGTAATAATGAGTTTCTCTTGTCCTAGGCAAACGAGAAAAGTACGCTATATACTGTACGTGTAAAAGCCTGCTATTGGGTTAAGTGTGAATATAGGCATTGGCCAGGTACCGCAATTAAACTCGGCGCGAGTTCGCGTGCCGGCGGGTTTTACGTCAAAATTATTGTCGTTAACCCATCCACCACCCGACAAGATCGCCACGGTTACAAACATATTACCCGTACGTTGCCACGTGTATTGAGAGAATTATGACCAATATCGCTTCTCACCGGTGGCTGTGGGCATGGATGTACCCGTGTTCATGTTGAATTTTTTTCACACCGTGGCGTACATAGCCAACCGTGCTAATCGGAGGTACGAGGGAAGGACAATACACTAAACACAAAAAGTAGTTCGAAAGACGTGAGTTTTCAATGTAATGACGTTGCACATCATTGCGTTGCCACGATATGGTGAACACTACGATAATTTGCACAATATAAAACCCACAATAACTGTATCGTCCGTTTTGCTAAATATTGTATTGTTGCTCGTGTAATATTTTATACATTTTATTTCCATTCAATATTTAAGATTCTCAACTCACATCCTCTCTGACACTATCCCACCATGTGGCTTTAGGTATTTTTGTGGCTCGCTGCATTCTGGGTTGCCGCTCCGATGCCTGTCTCGGTAACCTGCCCTCATACATCCTGCGCACGTGCCCCACGGCATCACATCCCTCCTGAATACATCTACGACGCTTTTCTGCGACGTTCTATGCTGCAATTCCAAATCACTCACCCTGTCTTGCCATTAAATTCCTCGCGTTCTCCACTTGTACCTGCATGCAAAAGGCCAGATGCTTCTTTTCTGAGTCATCATCATCACCATCATCAGTCCCTAAACTGTGGAGGTCGTGGAAGCACCCGCTGATTTATTCGCCATGGGCTCTCTTTCACCTGTCGCAGAGTCTATTGTGGTCTGCACAACGTTGGCCGTTACGGCGTTTGTCATCCAGCGGGTTCTTAGCCGACCAAATATTCCTCGTTCTTCGTTTCTTTCCCCTGGGCCCTGCTGCATGGTGTTGGGAAGTCCCCTCTGGTTTCCGAGTGACATGGCCAAAGCCAGGGCCCGATTGAGGCTGGGGATTTAGCGGTTGCAAACAAGGGCCTCGGATATATAGGGACCTCGAGAAATAGGTATCGCTTTATAATTGTAGACACGCAATACTGTTGCACGATGATAAATCATTTGGATAATTTGGTAATTAAAGCCACAGCGTCACTGCATATTACTGCCAATTAAAGCAGTCTTGTTCACGTTACCTTTAATTAAGTCTTACAATTCGTCTATAACATTTAAAAACTACAACTGTTACTGTACAGCCAATGTGAATGACAATGGAAATTTCGGGCATGGGTGCTGTAAAAAAGTCAATGGAAGGAATTGAATAAACAAATAGCCCCTCCACCCGACCCCCCAAAAAACTATAACAGCCCTGGGCCCCCACCAAACTTAATCCGGCCTTGACCAAACCCCTGCATATATTTGGGGTGCTCTCAGTATAGAACGCAGCTCTCTGACCCCGTTCTAAAACCTCCTGCAAATAACAACCCGGTCCTGGTACCCATCTCCGCTAGAGACTCTTTGGAGGGGCTGTCCCGTGCAAAAGCGGGATCGTGGTATGGGCGTATAGAGCATACACGTTGAACAAAGATTATTCTCGCCTCTGCCAAGGTTGTCGCAATCATTAGGGTGCCCTAATGCGCAATGACAGTCTCATAATTTCAGAGTTATCAGCTCAGTCGCGGAGCCCCGGCGAAGATCCGACAAGGTGCAAATTAAAAGACCTCTAAAGACAGATAACATCTCACGGCTTGGGCATTAGCATAAAATAATAACCACGGTCGTTACAAATAAAAACAGTCGCTTGCGGGATAACGTGCCAATAATAATACTAGAAACGTAAATGTACATCTCCGTGTCAATCCGCTGCTGGATGAAGACCTCCCCGTTGCGTGTTGCTCGCAAGGAGGGAGGATGCCCAAGGCCGGCTTAGGTATCACTTGCTGCGGATGTTAACCATGGCCCAGGAATCAAGCTCAGGTTGTTCTGGTTCAGAGTGCAGCCCGCTTACCGCCGCACCATCACTCCCACTAACTGTGCACCATGATGATGTGTGTGTGTGGAGATGTAATACACTTGTTCATTCTTGGTATACTAAAACATGCATTTGACACGTGGCAACTCCAAGCCGTGTTCTTCCAGTAGAAGCAATTAAGTACATTAATCATCTCATTGTTCACGGCCGTGTGACAGTTGCAGAAATTCCACATTCACATGACGGGTAGGATAAGAAATGTTAGCTTCTTCAAAAGTCAAACTTTATCATCTATCGAGCCTCGAACATGATTTGAACTCGCAAAGCTCGAAGCGCGGCACCGTCTCTTTCCCACTGTTATTCCGACTGCTTTCGGTCGGCGCCACGAAACGAAGTATCCATGCGGAGCTCGCGCACAGCAGTCTCACCTCGTGCTAAAAAGCCCGTGGAAATGGATATGCCGGAACTACACTCTTTTTCATCCACACCCCTAATAATGAGTGCACACTGCGACATGCCTTGCGGCAGAATAATATTCGTGATAATCCTCAGAGCTGCAATTTAGCCAAATTAATAAAAAAAAATCTAATGCAACGTGATGTTTTACATTTCGCACACACATTATTCACCACGCTACGATTGAGAACCTTGATTTATTGCAAGCGACTAAAATCTCATCGGTTACCAGCCCTGCACTCTCACCCCCCGAGCCGCACGGCCAATTCCATCCAACCAGTTTCTTGAAGTATCATCCACAAAGCCTAATAGTCAATCGCTGATGAGCTGCGCCTGTGTACGAGGAGGCAATGAGGAGCTGTCACGTTCGATATAATTGCGAGGACGCCGAATTGTGGCTGCGCACGGCGGATATTGCCGAGACCCAATTAGGAGTGCACCTTTCGTCTTTCACACTGACCTGGTCCTATCCACGAGCCGTCTCACGCCTCCGCTTAATTCACTCTGAATTACCCATCATCTGGCCTTTGAATACAGGTGCATGCGGCAGATGCTGGTAGGGATCCCATGGCAGTAAAGAGTGTGTAACTCCGGGGGTTGGGAATAATCAATATTGAGCCCATTGTGGTCCTTCAGCTCAATATTTCCAAAAATACCAGACCAGTTGTGCATTCTTGGAAACACGTCTTCTGGAAATGTGCTCGGCTGGTAGTGGTGTTGCAGGGTGGGAGGCATTTGTAGGAATGTAGACTTCAAGACAGGCACTTGAGTCGCACTCACAATGCACTGATAAACGATCAAGGTCAAGAGGTCATCATTGCCAATCCCGTTGACGCCACTACACCTCGACATTCGATCCTTCTGCTAGGTCACTCGGCTATTGCATAGATGACACCCTCATGCCCAAGTCTGCCCTCACAGTATTCCACCATCTGGCTTTAGGTCTTCCCCTTGTTCACCGACAAACGCACATTCCACAATGTCTGTCTCCATGCAAGCAAAAAAAAAACTATCCGAGGGTCAATGAAACCTTCCCGGATGAAGATAGAAAAATAGTGCTTTACCAGGCGGTCAGTGACATCTTGAAACCCCACAGCGCCCGTAACATTGCGCAGACCATTCCGTTGATTAATTGACATGACAGATAAGCCATGTACGGGGTTGAGGCTGCGTTAATTTAGAGGCGAGATCACGATCAGAATTAATGCCTGGACATCTAGCTATTTGAGGGCGCGAGTGGGAGGGAGAGAGAAGTGACGGGGGCAGG
The DNA here is from genome assembly GCF_965212315.1 of Lampetra planeri. NCBI lineage: Eukaryota > Metazoa > Chordata > Hyperoartia > Petromyzontiformes > Petromyzontidae > Lampetra > Lampetra planeri. The sequence continues at coordinate 3,030,466 of NC_136119.1, read as the reverse complement.
GGAAGAGGGGAGGGACGGCGTTGGAGAGTGGTGGTGCAACGTGGACGATCCTGATCCAGCTCTCGTCGAGTCCAACAGAGTTTTGTGGATGGGCTCTGACTCGATTAAAGGCTGTCTGCAGAGCTATGAGGTGTCCTGTTCAAGGCAGGACAGGAAGTCGATGTATGTCTCACACAGACCGTTTTTGTTGTTGTCACAAAACCGCTTTTTGTTCAGAATCCTGCAATGCAGGCGCATATCCAGACTCTCTGTAACGTGAATCCAAATTAGAATCGTCACTGGAGTACAACAAGTGGGTTCCTGAATTTAGCTGTGTGGACTTTTGAGTAGTATCCCCGCATATGCATGGATTATTTTCCGGATGAAAAACAGTTCTGAAACTCAGTGAGGCTTTCTAGGGTAAATGCACGACATGAAATTATTATAGTTACGATTAGCTACATATAAATCAGGAATTTGTATTCTTTTGCGAAACGGGGCTATGTGTGGGGGGATTTTCTGTTTGCACTCAGTCACATATTCACTTTAAGATGTTTTTTGTTCATGTTTTTGTTTTTTGTTTGTTGCGTTTGCACCCGATTCAAGAGCCGAATGGCTCACAGGGCTATACCTAATACATGAATTTGAACTTGAACTTGTGTTAGAGCCACGTAGCGAGTGTCATGCCTCACTCGCTGGACGTGAGAGTCATGAACGTGCTTTGGAGCGGCACTGCGCAGCCAGAGATTGGGACGGGAAGGGGCTCGGCTCGATCGGATGTTGATGATCGTAATAAACGGCTCCATGGAGAAGTCTGAACGAGTCTTGGAAGAGCCGTATGACATCGCGTTAGTAGAGTCGTGGGAGTACCTAGTGACGCGAAGGCCACGGTAACGGCTGAGAAAAAAATCGGAGGCGAGTTCAGGGAGCCGATGCAATGTCAGAGACACGAAACCAGCAAGCCGTTGAAAATCTGGGTTCGAATCCGGGCCTCAGCCGCCAGTAAATAAGCTGAGCTCTCGTATCTAGTCGATGTAGTTGATGGTCTCAGTGCATACTCTTAGGTTTTTTTCGGTAAAGTCACGTAGGTAAAAAATAAATACAATTAAAAGTTAATAAAAGTAATGATGGAAATAAAATAAAATAATAAATCACGACGTTTCGGAGGCAACACAAGTCTCCGTCATCAAGGTCTCAGTGCGGTCACCAATGACCGGTTTGGGAAGCTTCGAGCATCTTCAGGAAAGTTTAAACATCTGACGAAGTTCTCAGCACGCGGAAGTGAAACTTCGGACATCGCGCTGAACAAAAACAACAGTCCGGCTGCGTCTCCCGAAAACATCGATGCGCTCTTGCGTCGAGCGATGCGGCGCACGTGCGCGCGTCCGCCAGTGCGAACCGACGAGAGGGCACGTGCAGCGCATCTCTCCCGAGCAGCGCGGCTCTTCCGAGCGAGCCCTCTCCAATTAAGTGACTCTCGCGTCTTAGGTAATGTGCCAGGACGCCCCTGCGTCGAACCCCACCCCCACCCCCCCTGCGAACATCACGCCCATCTCGATTTAAAGCTTTCGTGACTGCAGGGATTCATCTTCTTGGTTCTTTCGGTAAAGTCACATGACTTTACCGAAAGAACCAAGAAGATCACGCCCATCGTTAATGCGAAGCGCGCGCGCTAGGGCCCGTCGCTTTTGTATACAGCAGAGAAATAAGACACCAACGTCCCCGGCAGTTCATTCGTTTCGGTCAAACTGAAATCCAATGACGATGTCAATGCAGGGGGTGGGTGGGATTTTCTTTGATTCTTTTAGTATCGTATTCGTTTTATGTAATCGGTGCGTAGTCGTATGTTTGTGAATGGTGGGGAGTGGTAGTATTAGCGGTTAACGCGCTGCGCTTTGAACCCGGCGACCCGGGTTTGGTTCCCGCTCACGGCCAACATCAGTGACGATTATCTGAACCGGTCCTGGGCCTCCCCTAGGTCCACCCAGCCTCAAATGAGTACCTGGTGTGGTGTGTAAACGTCGCCACTGGAGAGACAAAGGCGGCCAGGCGTGGTTCTGGCCACACCACCCCACCCAATGTGCCGTGCCGGCCTTCATCGGTACTCGCTAACAGAACTTTCCCCAACAGTTTGACCGGCTGCAGCGGACACCTTTGTATGTGACGTGCGTATGCGTGGGTATGTCTGCACATTTCATGGGGGGAGGATTTCAGCCCAGCCTCACGGCTCCCATTTGACCCCTTCCCTCCTATCTCTCTCTCTCTATGCATGAAGATTTTTCGTTCTAGCGACCGGTTGCAAAAAAAAATCATAAAACGTGATTGAAAACGGGGGGGGGGGGGGCGACCGTCTCTTTAGGAGCAGCGAAGCAGAGCGATCTCTGGCAGCGAGCGGAGATTGAGTAGGAGTATCGGCGTGCGCCAGTCACCCGTCGCACGTGGAGGAGCGGTCACGCGCCGCGGGACTTCCCGATCAGACGCTCGCCACTGTAGGGATTTCACGAAAAAATGGCCCCCGATCCCGAGAGCGTGCGAGAGAGTAAAACCCGTGTCTTGATGCGGAGACACGGGGGGGGGGGGGCAGGAGGTTTGGCGTGGCGGCGCGGTAATGGAGCTGACAGTGAGCGGCGTTGAGTGGCATTCGTGGGCACGTTGAGGTTATCTTCACGGCAGATTTGTTGTCGTTTTTCTCCTTTCGTTTACCTTTCGCAGAAAATGCTCAGCCAAAGGTAGGCAAATTGTGAGATTGTTATCAGTGTTGTTATGAGACTAGCACAATTCTATATGAACTCTAACAGCTAGCTGTGCACCTTGTGTCGTACATGGTTCTAGAAGATAAGATTCCAAAATAATTTCTGAATTTCATGTAATGGCCTCTTGTTCAGACTAGGTAGTACAGCCCTATCCACATGCCCTGCGTCATGCCAATCAATCCAAAATGTTAAATCACGCAGAGCTGAATTAAGCAGATGTAAGTGAAAACCAAATTTAATATGATGGGGTGTTTTTGTGCGTTAAATGGTGGACACTGAGAATCTGTAGAGACTAGTTCATGAACTCACTGCTATCTCCTGGACACCTCGCATCATATCCAAGTGTGTGAGTTTCCCGAATCTGCGCGGTCCATCAATCCTCACCTCCAAATCCCTGGGCTACAGGCGGGAGCCACCAGATACAGAACTTTAACCTTAACGGCCAAAATATCGCTCTCCGCTCAGCCCAGCTCACAACCCCTTAGAATAGCCCTCAACCCCTTAGAATATCCCTCAATTCCTCAGCCTAGTCGTCAATCCCTCAGCCCAGCAGTCAACCCCTCAGCCCAGCAGTCAACCCCTCAGCCCAGCCCTCAATGCCTCAGCTTAGCCCTCAATCCCTTAGAGGAGCCCTCAACCCCTTAGAGTAGCATAGTAGCCCTCAAACCCTTCAGCCCAGCCCTCAGCCCAACCCTCAACGCCTCAGCCCAGTCGTCAAGCTCTCAGCCTAGCTCTAAACCCCTCAGCCCAGCCCTCAACTCCTCTGCTGGAGATCTCTGAGGAGCGTAGAGGAGCGGGAAGTCACACGAGAGAGAATAGTGAGCTGTGTTTGTATTGATGCCGGCGATTGCCACGATCATCTCTCGGGGAATGCGCGTTCTCGGCTGCGTTAACCGCCGCTCGGTGGACCCATAATGGTCTGGAGTCGTCTCGACGATGGTGCCACTTTTCCCAGGATCAGTTTCTGGTTTTGGGGTAATTGTAATTTCTATGCCGCACCAGCAATTGAATTCGCATTCAATTACCGCAAAACGGACCATCGCGCTCAGCGTCAATCATTGTCATGCGTGCATCTCCCCGGCCTCTTGTCGCAGTGATTAATTCCCTTTTGTGCTCGTGCCTGTAAATATTGCATGAGCCCTTAGATGCTCGCGCATATATATGGCCGCATTGAGACGTGCGGCGGTGATACCGAACTTGTTTAGATGCTGACGAGCGCGCGTGCAGGGCCTCGCCACCGCAAACCCGGCCAGGCAGAGGCCATCCGTCCTTTTTCAAATGCCCTCTGTGGATGATTACTCACGCAGGGAATAAACGAAAGTCTGTAGATCCAGAGAAATCAGAGCCAATGTGGCGCCGCGGTGCTCTCCCGGGTTTGACACGTGCGAGTGCGCAGGGTGAAGGATTATTGGGTGGAAATTGTGGCAGTCTGGATAAAACGAGGACAAGCTATGACAGCCAGGCAGCCAGTGTTGTCTTTTCGCCGTGCAGCGCTTGGATGTGTGCAAGGAGTGACGCTCTTTGGGGCCCTGAAATGATCGACGTCTCATGCTCTGTGTCTGTGTGTGTGCCCGTCTCTTTGTGTTTGTTTCTCCCCGTCTTTCTGGATGTCTGCTTTTCTGGTGCCTCTCTGTCTTTGTTTCTCTGCCTGCGTCTCTGTGTCTGTAGGCGTCACTCCATGTCTGTGTGTATCTCTGGGATTCCTTCTCTGCTGCCGTGTCTCGCTTTCTCCCTGTCCCTCTGCACCTCGCGAGGTGTGCATCTTTAACTCTCTCTCGACGTCTACCTCGCAATATCTCTCCTGACCTTCTCCCCCACCCATCCGCTCGTGAAGACACCCACCTCATTAGCCACGAGATCATGACCAGTCACATTCGCTCACACGGACAGGCAGGAGTAAAGCAAAGGATGTATTGGGACCCACACACGCTCCTCTTCCCCTCTTTCTCTCCCACTCTTTCCTTCTCCTCTCTCTCATTCTCCTTGTCAGGCAAATGGACGCGACTTCACCTGCACACGCTTGGCGCTCATTTACAGGACGCGTGGCGCAGCGCGATACATAATTCATGGCGCGGCTCCTTGCCTCCTTGGAGCCACTGGCACCGAGAAAGGGGTCACCGCATTCGAGCGGGCGGCGATAATGATTATGTAAATCGCACGCTGACGGGAGGGAGCGGACCGTGCCTCGTTCGCCACAGCACCCCCCCCGTGCACCCCCCCCACCGTCGCCTCTCCCCCCAACTACCCATCCCCCAGCCCGGTACGAGCTGAGAAATATGTAAAAGCGGATCACAATTCACAGAGATGTAAAATACGTAAGCGGTATATCTAAGTGTTTTACGCGCTACAACGAGCAGAGAGGAATATCCGCGCAATTATTTCAAGATTTACGCAACGTGGCGCGTTAGAGGTGTGCGACGCACTATATAATAAGGCGTCATTCGCAAGGCCGTGATTTATTTTGCAATTTGGAATAATTTTACGTCTAATTTGTTCAGCCGTTAACGTAATATTGGGATTCGTGCTTAAATTGTGGGGGTTTCATATTTTTTGATAAATATATATTTAAAATGGCAAAGTTATTTTTTTTCTGCTTGATACAGTGGCGGACATTGAATACTCCTATGACAGGGAAGAGTCAATTCAGAGCACAATCAATGATGGTTTTCCACAAAGTCGACCCCACCAGGGTCCTGCATTGGGATGTTTGATCAATTCCGTTGCTGCAATGAAGGATTTACACATGGAGGAGGAAATCGGAGTACCCGGAGAAAACCCAGGCACCGGGAGATTCACACAGATGGATTCATGAGTCCACTCGATGTCACTGGCATCGCATAGCCACCTATCACCTATCAGCCCAGCGAGTTTTGGGAGTATCGTAAATTTGCACAATCCACCAATCCTCGACACTGACCCTTATGCTAAACGGGTAGACATTTCTAATATTCATCGTTATTTTCTGCTCTCAGATCAGCACCTCTCACATCTGCAGGAGAGATTAACACACATTCGGGCATCGTTGACTCTCCTTTGTAATTGATGTACCACAGCATATGGGGTGAATTTTATAATGATAATGCCCTTTACCCAGGAAAGCCCCACCGAGTCTCCTCTGGTGGGCCCTGCCAATCATATGGATCTTTGGCCAATTCCAGTGATAATGTTCTTGGGTTTTTTCGGTAAAGTCACGTAGGTAAAAAATTAAAATAAAAAATTAATACAAATCAAATATTTTACTTTTTATATTTTTATTTTACTTTTATTAATTTACATTTTAAATTTTTACCTACGTGACTTTACCGGAAAAACCCAAGAATATGAATCCTTGCAGTCACGAAAGCTTCAAATCCAGTAATAATGGTTTGGCATGTGGGAGGAAAATCTGAGTACTTGGATAAATCCACGATGCGTATGATGGGATAACACTCAAAAGGTCCACACAGGTATATTTAATCATCAATTGCTGTCCTGCCAACTCCTGTTTTGTTATGAGGTATAGAGAACTCTTGACATGTGGTTAATTTTTTGTTTGCACTTTACAAAATATAATTTTGTCTCAATGCGTTTTCACCTCATAATACAATTACCGTAATGATTATGATAATAATGACGCATTAGTGAAATAAAGAACAAGGTGGCAATAGAATACTTATCACTGCAAAACAAAAATCCCCCATATAGCCTTAACATACTTTTGGGGCAAGTGCTGTTAGCGAGCACCTATGAAGGCCGGCACAGCACACGAGGGGGTGAGTGGCCAGCAACACGCCCGGCCGCCTTTGTCTCCCCAGTGGCGATGTTTACACATCGCACCAGGTCCTCATTTATTGGCTGAGTCGACATAGGTGAGGCCCAGGACAGGTTTAGATAATCATCACTGGGTGTTAGGTCAGAGCTTTTGAACACGTAACGTGATTTTTCGTGCGTTGTTAAGGCCTCTTTATCCACACCAGGAGCACACTTTTGTATATTCCCGGAGACTTGACAACGTAGTTGGAGGCACACGCTTCTTTATTAACACCAGCAAGTAACAGGAAAACTTACAGTACTCGAAGGGGTATCGGCCCCTTCACCCGTCTACGCTACGGAACACAACAGCCTGACTCACAGCTAGCTTACAGCTAGGTTACGGCACCCCGAATACCCAGTCCGGCTCTTAGAAGAGCGTCGGTTCTGGGCTCTTGGGGCCACGCCGCTGGCTTACCTGGTCGGCCCTTAAAAGGGCAGCGATCCCAGGGAGTTCCAGGGCCTGTCTAGCGAGTCTTCTTTCTTCACTGGTTACAGCTTAACACTCGACCCCGAGCCGTCCGGCTCGCCGCCTTAAACAGCCATCCCCCCTTGAGGGGTGGGGCTGTGGGGAATCCCAGCTCCGCAATAGCCCCCCAGGATAACCACGCGAACATCGCAGTAAACACCTTCTTCGCGTACCGATGTAGCCACGCCCATTGTGTTTGTTTGCCATCCGCGGCAAGTCTAAATCCGGCCGTCTACAACGGCTCTACATATGTAATGTTTGTCACGTGTCAATAAAACCAACATGTTTAATTCCCAATGCTGGACGAGGCTACATGAAGCGTCAACCCACATTTAATAAAGCCATTGGTGACCGGGCTGAAGCCATCAACTCTCCACACAAAACAATACGATTTAATCGGCTGTGGCTGAAACCTGGATTAGAATCCAAGCCCACAACAGTATCAGCCCAGTACTCTAACACGATATAAGCCCACGAAGCCACTTGGCTGGCCTACCCTCAGCAAATACGATCCTCATTTAAACTGTTCTGACATCCAAAGGTATTCGAACCCAAGTTCTCAGTGTTGCTGGCTTAGTGCTTTGACCTGTGATACACCCAGCCATCTCCAAGTTTGTATCATGGTTCATCGTCGTTTGAATGCTTGTGTAGCAGGGACGAGAGGCGCACGGAGCTAGTGAATGAATTAGTGGTCTGTGGAATGAACAGCCCCTGAGAGCGTGCAATGTCGATCAGTTCCCTCCGGTATCGATTCCATTACTGTCCCGCTCGATCCGACGTGATATTTTAATTGAGCTTTGGTCCCTGAAACATTTCGCCGATTGCATATCTTATTACCGTGCGGACATCAAATTGACTTTCTCATTTTGGCGCCCGTTCCAAACCACCCATCTACCCCCCCACCCCAAACATACACACACGATGGATACATATAGCCCTTCACCATTACACACACACATACAAACTCTCCAATTTTCCACAAGACCGGCTCAAATTTAGGGCAGTCATAATGCGTGACTGTTTCAGACATAATCGGAGATGCATTTCATTTCAGGGCTGGTGGGCGACGCTAATTTCCGTCCGTTGACGCAACGCGGCGGGCGAAATGTAGTCACCACTTTCAGTGAGTTGTGTTTCTCACAGACAACTGAACACACAGACACGTACCACCACGCAGTGCCGGATTATCCTAGTATCAACAGGAGCATATGCACTTTCAAGGGCCCCGCGCTAAATGCTTTCAAGCTATCAATTCCGGTTCAGTGATTCTGCACTTGCTCTATTACTATAGTACCATACTGCCTTAAACCGTTATGAACGACTGGGTGTTTAAGGTTAGCGATGTCGCATTAGCTGGCTGCATAGCAAATTAAAAAATACAATTACTTTACTATGCAAGTTAAAGATGTATGTGTTTTCATATTTATGGTTTTTATTTTTTCAGGACCCCTTTAACTTACGTGACAGGCCGCGCACTAGCTTAATCCGGCACTTGTACCACGCACACATATATTAAATATACACCTGCGATTTCATGTTCATAGCTTCGAGATTTCAAGATGGGTGAAACGGTGAACCATAGAGCTGGAATTGGATTACCAGGCACAGCCGACATCAGTGACGAGTGATATCTGAATCATTCCTGGCTCCCCCTCCAACCGACCTTCACCAACCTGCACTGACCAGCCTGGCAAAGTCCGGTCAAACAACCCTCGTGGCCGACACGGCATGGAGAGGCTTCCACCAAGGAATGGATTGACAGAGGGCTGTAAAGTTTCGACGTATGTGTTGGATTTAATGAAATAGGCTTAGCAAACCTGGATTGAGACCAGTATGGGACATGCACGGTGAGATGGTGTGGCCAAGAAACACGCCAGGCCGTCTTTGTCTCCCCACAATGCTGGTGTTCACATTCCGCTCCAGGTATTGTGAGATATTCTTCTTCGGGGGTAGGGGGGGGTGTTTGTAGCTCACAGGGTGGCAACGTTAGCTGCACACGACGTAGGGGCCACTGACAAAACATTTTGCAAAGCAACTTCTCGTGGGTATTTCGCAGAGCGATGCGAGCGACGTCGCTAAAACGTCCCCCGGACGTCCCCGGTGAAACATTGCGTGATTTACTCAGTGGAGCCGTTATTTTGAGTCCAGGTTGTGTTTTGTAAAGACTAAAGACCGCTGTCATTCCCCCGTCTCCCCCCCCCCCCGCGTGACATTTATTGTGCGGCTGTGCCCTGATTCACAGCCACGCAGTGCAACTCGCTGCCTGCGCTGTGCGAGGGGACCCCTGAGCGAAGGTAAATCACGGACACTTTTTACACGGTTTTTATTTTATGTTAAATATCCCTATATATACCGGCGCCACGTCGCGAGTTATCAAACAAGCGGATGCTGCTCTCCGCTAGGGTTGCCAATCCTTCCGGTTTTCCCAGAATCGTCTTAAAACATTTTTGGGAAGAAGCTGTTCTGAGAAATCTGTACGTCGTCCCAAGACGGCACGGTTATTTGATAACTGACATACGCCATGTAATATTTTATTCATGAAATCATCAGCCAAAGGAGGGGATGCACCTGAAAGTACATCTACTCAGGAGATGGGTCGACGTTAACAGCTTGTGTGCCGGAGCTAGATGGATTGTTGCATGATGAGACATTGAAATTACTTGGGGAGGCCATCATCGTTCAACAGTGGATAGATCGTGGCTGATGATGAAAGCAGAAGATGAAGATCTTTCGCCTGGACTTGAAAAGGGGCAGAGAGCCGTTGGGAGCGATTTCCAGACAAGCAAAACATAAAAATATTGAGAGACGCAAACAATTTAGAGAATTTAAAACGCGAATAAAAATAATATATATTTGTTTAAAGGACGAATAAAAATAGAAAGAGAACATAATTTTGCAAAGAATAAAGAGGCTCTACCGGTGGTGCGCGATCATCTGCGATGACGCCGCAGATGTCTAAATGTCAGAGCCAGGAGTCATGAAATGTGACAGTAAAACCCGTGTAAAAATCTTTATTGAGTGTGTGTGTGTGCTCAGGATTATCCATGCATACACGGATTCGCTGAGAGTGAGCGAGCGAGGAAGAGAGAGAATTTTCACTTTGCCTCCAGCAAGCCCGAGGTGCCCCCCCCCCGCCTAGAGAGGAGGTAGGGATAGGGGAGGAGGTTCTCGGATGGAGACGGAATACGTGGGCAGGGCGCTTCGCGAAAAAGAGAATACGGCCACAAACAAACAGGCGCGCGCCCTAACAACGATAATCTGCGATGCTGGCCGAGTGGTGATGATGTTACGACACACGCCCCCCCCCCTCCGCCTACTGATGAGCCGACGTACAGACACGAGTGCTCGACAATAACAAAAAAAAACGCATCCTCGCCGTGTTCTCTGCAAGGAACATCAACGCGGGCGCGGTAGTGTGCGTAAATATACGGTACATCGAGGCATGCATCGCCGAGTCTCGAGACTTTTACAGCAGGCTCCTGCCAACACGTGGGGTGTTTGCCCAGGAGCATTAATGAGCGTTTGGCTTCGTGTGGGAGTGAAGCATAGTACAGTGCCCGTGAACAACCCGCCATGCAAACGAGGAAGGCATTGCCATCTCCTGGTCATCTCACAGCCTCGCGCCTGCAACACTCAGCACCCCACGGTGTCTTCCCAGCAAGCAAGCACCGGGCTCTATAACCCTGCTCATTTTCTGAGATCATTCAAGCATCGGTCGCGTTTAGGGGTGATTTGGTCACAGGTGTTCATTGTACATAGGTCAGCACCCTACTTACTGTACTACCTTCAACAGGTGGGTATCCATCTTCTTGGTTCTTTCGGTAAAGTCACGTAGAATGGAAATAATAAAATAATAAAAAATAACATCTTAGATTTGTATTATTTTATTATTTCCATTCTACGTGACTTTACCGAAAGAACCAAGAAGATGAATCCCTGCAGTCACGAAAGCTTTAAATCGATGTGGGTATCCCGTGTTATACCTGCATCAAGGACTGCGAGGTGGCTGTGTAACAATGGATTTGGTCCGCAAATAGATTTGTTTCGCTCACTCGATTGCGTATTTCTATCTGGGGCATGCGTGGATACCAACTCCGGGTTTCTCCAACACGTCAAACACTCATTCGTGGAATCGGCCAAACATCCCAATTGCAGGGACTCTCCTGGAAACACTGTCTTTGGGTAATTATTAGCCATTTTTGTAACAATTACTACTAAGTGATAATCTTTGCACAATCCACAAAACGCCGCATCCGCAGGGCTGGCTCGCAAGTTATAAGCGCGTGTCAACTCAACAATATTTCGGCGTGTGGCCACAACGGGATTCGCTAATGAGCGGGTTTGTATGCTTATGCAATGCTAATGACGATTACCGTGAGTTGTGCTTTGCAGTCGCGACATAATTAAAATGTCACTCCTTTGTTTAACAGCGGTGACCTATTCGGAGTGGTTTCAGCCACCTCCTCCCGCCGGAGTGGAAGCGAGTGCGAGGGCAGAGGGAGGGGGGGGGAAGTAAAAGGAAGGGAGGTCCCTGAATGTAGTTGTGGTGTCTCCCAAGAGAGAGGGGAAGATCATTATCATCATCACCACCACCACCAGCAGCATCGTCATAAGAGCTGTGTTCATCACGGAGCAGGGCAGGTGAGGGGGGGCGGGAACTGTTAACACGACACCGCAAGACTTATCGCGACTCCTGACCCCCAAGAACATTCTACATAACAACTCCCCACGCATTCCAATGAGGGCCGGGCCGAGAAGAAAAATTGATACACTCGGCAGTGATGTCGTTGGCTTTCGTGATAGGGGCTCGGGGAAACACGGGCAAGGCGAGAAGGCATGCTTGATTTACATCAGCGTGTGTGGAGGTTGTTGTTGTTGTTGTTGTTTTTTCAAGGGAGCCAGAGGCTGCTTGTTTGCTATGCCCGGGACACGTTCCGTGCGAGGACACTTCACATGTTATCACACAACACTAACCACGCACGCTGCAGGGCGGTGGTCTTCGTTGCAAGGCCCCGCGGGGCACTTGCGGCCCCTGGTGGCCTTTAGCACCACGACCCCCTGACGTGCAGCCCCCGACAATACACACATGTGAAAAACACCCCTTCGTGCTGTCAAACCCCCAATGGTTTTAAATGGATGGCAGTACTCGCACTGATTATGTTTATTCGGTGAAAGTCCCCCCCCCCTGAAGAACCACAGCTGTAGAGGGAATACTACCGCGGTGGCGTGGTTCCTACACTCGACTTGCAATCCAGAGGTCGACTGGTTCGATTCCACCTCCCGGCGTAACAGTTGAAATGATGGACACGTTTCTTAAATCCGTCCCACTCCTGTTCACCCCGCAGCACGCGTACGGCACCGTCGATGCATTGATTGATTGGCAAGTGGGCGCGTGGTGGGTCAAAGTGTGGGTACTTCCACCTCTTTCAAGACGTCTGGTCAGCATGCAAGAGTCGGCCAAATTTGGCCTCTACTATACAGTGGCGGCTTCTAGTGGAAGGCAATTGCACGGCTTCACCCTTGACCTTTTACAAAAAAATCTCTAAACCCAACTGCCAGGAAATACACCACACGGCTCCCCAAAAGCAAATACAAGAATCGGTGTGGTGTTGTAGGCAAGATAAGCAATGAAATAGTACATTTTTTGCAGTGCCTACCGAACCTATGCATATACGTTCACACGGATATTTGCGTGTTTTTCAGCGCACGCGCGTCTCTGCATATTTGTGGTCGATTCCACCGGCAAAATGGAGACCGCCTAAACGGGTTGCGCCTTACCGGTGAGTTTTTCGTGGTGTTCTGTTCAGCCCCTCGAGTTTCATCTTTCCGTGTTTACCGACCAGCAGATGCGTGCGAGGCGCGCCTGATGAGTTATGCCATTCAACGTCAACAATATCAGCCCGCCCGTACACGTTCTCTGTCCCAATTCACTTTCTATGTTAATTGCGTTAAGCAGAATGGGGGTAAAAGAAAATACTGTAAAAAAAACTCGCATGCATATACGGTTGATTTCACATTTTCATGGAGTGTATCAGAGCCTGTCATTTGTTTGAATATGTGTGCTGTGAAGGGCCACTGTCCGAAACGTTACCTGTTCTAAATGTTTCCTTTTAATGGCCATACAGTGTTATTATTGACGAATGTGTTTAGTTTGTTGTTGTTTGTGTTTGCGAACCATCTTGCCGTCACGAATTCTCGTGACAGCAAGATGGCACGCACAAGCATCTTCCTGTCTTTTTACAAATTGTATTCCTGGTGTGCTATGGGCATCGCGTCACAGCTGCGCAACACATTTAATTAAACTTCCCCTGAAAACCCATTCCAGTGGCCTTGTTATCTTTACATGGTCGTCGACGAACCTACTTCTGCTGTGCGATTGGTGTTTGTTGCATGGCAGTTAAAACGATATTTTATTTAGCAGTACCAGAATTTAGCCGAATTAAATGACAATTTTAATCTAGATTTAAAAGTGCACAGCTTCAGTGGCTTCCTAATATCGGAAGGAAGAGCGTTCCAGACGGCCGCAGAAGCGCACCTGAAAGCGCGCGATGCAGTCACGTGATGGTTTATGCTCCTCGCCGAGATCAACAAGGTGCTGTGGTTCATTTGTGGCAAGCACTTTGTGTGTGTAATGAGTGCGACCTCAAAATGTATTTGTTCGGCAACCGGACAGCGGTTAATGTTGGCCAGGTTGAGACCATCAACCCACTGTCCTTGAGAACCGAGGCTTAATCACGGGCGCCTGCAACCCAGATTCAGGGTCTCGGCAGTGCCGGCTCAGTGACCCCCCCCCCCCCTCGAGTCATGCAGCCACCTCCTCACCGACCTTTCTTTTCTCAAGTGACACTTGGGCTGCAGCAATAAGAGGTCCGCAGTCATCATCATCAGGCTGTAATTTCCCGACATTTGCAGGCGGCTTAAGGAGGCACAGAACACACGAAGGCGAAGAAGAGAACAGAACGAATGCTTACTTATACAGCAACAAATTTCAATACAATCTAAGGACCAGCACAGTGCAGACGCCGGCCTGCAGATATGCATGCGGATTAACACTCGCAAGGCTCAGGTGGGAAGAGATTGATTAGATTCCCAGCTGTTAAAAAAAAACCAGCGTGTCTACGTGCTTGCTATCGGCAGTTTTCAATTCCTGTTAATTTATAGCTGAGAAACGAGTCACGCGTGAGCCCGACTTGTCAGTGTATGCACATACACCATCGAAACAGTGTCAAATTCCATAATGCATTATCAAAGGAGCTCTGGGAGGATGAGTAATTGTCGGACGGGGAAATGAGTGATTGTTTTGCCTCTGTCTCTGCTAAGGCTCATGGGCAGACCGAATGAAACAAGGCTATAGCTCAGCCTGCAATGTCACTTGGGGCATGTGCGGGCTTATTAACTCATTAATAAATATTGTGCGGCGAAATTAAGAATGCTAAATCTGGTCATTTTGACTTCATGTTACATTCATTCTCGGCGTGACATAAACTCAGTTTGCAACTCAACACACGCGTTAGGCACCACGCGTCACTGAAGTGATGCTGGTGATTTGCACTCGCATTGATTTATATTGAGGTCAAGGTCACATCCAATGTGCTTGCCATCGGCTCCTTCTGATGGACGCTACAGCTTTCACAGTGTTGTACATCATAACAAAAATAATTATCTCAACTTGTAACGCATCTCAGAGTATTCACTCACTCTTGAAGAGAGAGAGAGAAAACAAGGCAGAGGCATGAGGAGGAACCACAGAGAAGTGGGGAAGACAGCCACGCAATGAGCCGCCGCCAAATCCCCCTACACCCGAAACTCTGCAGTCCTAATTATATATAGAGGTGTTGTCGTCAATTAATGCGTGTTTACGTGTGGGAGGACACCGGAGGAACCAGAGAAATCCCATGCGCGTGCGAGGGGGCAACACCCTATGCCATACAGATGGAACATGTGGGGTCCAGATTTGTTTTACCGCCTTCTCCTGGCAAGCCAGGGTATAGCGCCTCAATACCCACGGGGAGTATCACAGCATCAGAGGTCGCAACCGGGTACCCGATACCCGTACCCTACCCGATACCCGGCTACCCGTACCCGGCCGGGTACGGGTAGCCATTTGCGACCCTGGTGCGGCCGGGTACGGGTAAGGAATCAAACCCTGTTTGCGACCTCTGCACAGCATGCATGTGATCTACCAACCCTTGCCAACACGAAGCTGGATGAAAGGTGTGTGCAACTACCGCCCCACTCATGTTAGATTTAATTTGTCCATCTTTGAGCCAGCCTTCTGTAGCGATTAAGTAAATTATAGTGTAGAGTCGAGTGTATTGATGATGATCTATGGACTATCGTTGACCTCTGACTTAGGTAGTAAAACATCGTGACTGAACATTTTCATGCTGCCCATCATTTGGGGGTCTTAGGTACATTAATATTCGTTTCCTATTCACTTACTTTTGAGCTGAGTGTGGGAAAAAATGATCGAATCAAGGAAAATGCAGGGAACATGCAAGAGCGGACTTAAACCTTGACATTTGACAGATATGTTATGGCTTGAAATGTCTACTTGTTCTTAAAGCATGTCTTCACCAGGCAAACGTTTGCAAAATGTATAATAGTTAACCTGATATGATTTTTTTACAATTTGTATCTACGATCAGACAACAACTACTTCAAAAAAGTGTATTTTCCGCAGAAAATGTTTTTGAGGACTTGATTCAACTTCTTATATTTAATTTAATACCCATCGGAAACCACTCAATTTAAAGGTTCCGTTCTTATTTTTTCGAAAGAACAAAAAGTTATTAACTTAACACTCTATGAGGGAAAATCCTATCTTTTACCGTTTTCGAATTATTCAGATTTGAACATCATAATATTGGTATATTTTGCATTCAAAACCGCTTCAATTCGAAATATCTCAAAAACAATAAAAGATAAAACAATAGTTTAGGATTAAAATTTACTTGCTGTTTAACGCTCTATCAAACGAAAAAAACAACATTCGTATATTTTGAACGGTTTCTAAATGACACACACAAACATGTTTATTGGGCACTTAAAATCGAGATTTTGGGGCCTTAAAATGAAAAATCTCGGATTTTCTGATTTTTCCTGTTGTTTGTGTCCTAAACACTATATACCAAATTTTAGCATTCTACCTTGTCGGGAAGCACCCTTGAGGTTTTTGAGACATACATACAGCTGAATGTCTTTATTTATGTATATAGATACACTGTGCATAGAAAGCTACCGTGTATATGAATGTTTCATGCCGAAGGTGAGAAACATTGCGAATGTGCGCATACTGACTGTAATACGATCAGCGGCAGGGCTTAACGACTGTGAAAGTCCTTTAATGAATATATCAGACAACATCTCTCGTGGGAGGGGGTGAAGGCTTCCACGCAATCGTCCACCTAATTAAACTCCCTAACCTCCAACCTCGCATACAATAACTCGGCACTGCTGTACTACGAGGACTAAATAAATAGGGGGGGGGGAGACATTACACACGAATTAGCAATATAAAGTCCTTCTTGGCTGATTTGCTGCGGGTAAGTTTCCGCCAACTTGCACCTTGTGGCACAAACAAAAAAAAATAACGGGCAGGAAGCCGTGGAAACAAGTATTTTGACTCTGCCCACTGCAGGATATCTTGAATGTATAAGGGATGAACACACAAACGCGCACTTGCAACACACGCACATGCACGCACGCACTGGGCTTGCTTCGATGATACAAAGAGTTACTACTGAGAAGAGGGATAGGTGGAAAAGGGACAAGGATCTCGTAATATTTCGCAGGTGTCCATGGTATTTTCAAAACACGAAACAAAAAGCGATGCTGATGATATGCCTGAAAAATTTTATCCACATCACATTCACCGTGAGTCAAAAGGTGTTACGCTGTATCATCATCGTGCCCATGATCATTATCACCTGCGGTACGTCCTCACAACCATTATCGCTGCGACTGCTGTGATTATATTTATCACCACCAATAAAAACATTGTCACCGTAACTGCTGCCGCTACAACCACTGGACATCAAGACTCGTCTTCAGGAGAGTCCTATATAGGGATCATAATCTTTACAATATACTGGAGGAATCCGATGAGCTATGAAGCTCTTTTTCGTAGGTGTCCAGTCGAGGCGGGTCAGAAAGTTACAACAACAACAATGCTTGGCCAATGTCATCATGTGGTAGGACATCGGAATATCCAGAATAAATCCCACGACACATACAAAAGGGAAAACTTCAAGAATATACTAACGTACTGCCATCTCCTGGCCACCTCAGAAACGAACGTGGGATGACGTTCATCTTCGACGATGATCCCCGGAGCCCCTCGTGATGGGAATTCTACAATGCTCTGACGAGGGGGGCGAGAGGGGGGGCGCGGGGGGGGGGGGCGAGGGGGGGCGGGGGGGGGCTGCATCTCCAGCCAAACTTCCCACTAGAGTACTTCCCCCACTAATTGCTGCACACTTTACCGACCCCGGAGGAACGATGGGCTGAGTCACGACCGCCCGACAGTGAACCAAGAGCTCTCGCCAAAGTTGT
The DNA here is from genome assembly GCF_965212315.1 of Lampetra planeri. Lineage (NCBI taxonomy): Eukaryota > Metazoa > Chordata > Hyperoartia > Petromyzontiformes > Petromyzontidae > Lampetra > Lampetra planeri. Next base: position 3,012,922 of record NC_136119.1, on the reverse strand, counting down.
CTGTGCGGTGCGCTAATTGTGATGGTTGAGAAGTCAGGTGTGCCATTGTAAAGCAGAACACGCAAACCCACTGTGTCACTTTAACCCATCGCGTATATCACAGCGTAGGCGTACACAGCCGGAGACAATTACCGTAATAACGGCCCGCGTGCGTTTCGGCAGTACCCTTAGTTAATTAAACATCGTCGATGGTACACTCATTTATTGGCTTTAATGGAGGGCAGAGGAGATATTATAAGCAGGGAAATGAATGTATTTGTTCTCAAATAGTCAAACTTGCTCGCCTTATTATCATACAGAACAAGCATGTGGTTATGAATAGTCAATTACAATATATAATCGGCTTATTACAGTGACGCTATGGCTCACCATGTATCCTTCTGTCTCATCATATCGCCCACATATGCTTCTCAGGGTGTCTCGGAAGACGCATGCATACATGTACATATCAATATATATACACACATTAAATGACTGTGTACAAAGATCCCCCGTATAACCTTTAACAAACTGTTGGGGCAAGAGTTGTTAGCGAGCGCCAATGAAAAACCAGCATGGCCCATTTGCGGGTGGTTGGGCCAACACCACGCCCGACAGCCTTTGTGTCACTCGTACCGATGTTCACAGTCACGAATACAGAAAAAAAATCTAATCATTAATTTCACGTGGCGTCATTCATGCAAATAGCATCTCGCAATCACTGAGGAACCATTGGCAAAGTTGGGTGGTCCCTGCGCCGTGGGCCGGCACCAAGGGAGCGTCCGTTTTCAGAGGGGGCGTGGTTTCAGTTGGAGTGAGCACACAGGAGTCAAGTTATTTCCGGGAGGCTTGAGCTGTATTTGAATTTTCTTTAAATTCCTACTCTTCACAGTAGTGTGAATGAGATTTGCATGTGTGTGTTGACGATCATATTATTAATATTAAAAGTGAGGGTCTTGCCTGATTCTAACGAGATCTCTGTGGCAATCACATCAATTGGCGGCCCGATGTCATTCGTTAAAATTACACATTCCTTTTGTGGTGCCAGTACATCCACAGGACAATGATGTCACTGTTAAGGTTACAACACATTCCTGCGGAGGGAGCTGATAGGAACGTTGGGTTGCTCGGGCAATGGCCAGGGTCAACGGCGGCGTGGTGTATTCCGCAAATATGGCCGACTGTGAGGGCGGGCACAAGTCGGCGTGAGTAGGTTCAACGTTGAGTTTTATAAGGGCACCACGGGGTGACCAGCCCCTCCCCACCCAGCCTCACCCCACCCCCCACCCAGCCCCACCCTCCCCACCCAGTCCCTCCCCACCCTCCCCACCCAGCCCCTCTCCACCCAAGCCCCACTCCTCCCATTTTTGGATGCACGACGGACGGACATCAGAGGTCGCAATCGGGTACCCGATACCCGTACCCTACCCGATACCCGGCTATCCATACCCGGCCAGGTACGGGTACCCGTTTGCGATCCTGGTGCGGCCGGGTACGGGTAAGGAATCAAAACCCCATTGGAACCTCATTTGCCAGTAAAAAATATGATAATTGGTTTTTTACCCTTCTATCTGGCAACAACAAAAAAGCTGTCTCGGGTGTGGACCAATCAACTTCAAGGACAGTGCACATTATCAGAGTTATGTTTTTTGTTTGCATTATGACTGCAGGTATTGTGGTCTATGTAAACATGACTCCTTATAAAAAAAAAGGTGTCAGTTTTGTTGCCAGATAGAAGGGTAAAAAAACAATTATCGAATAAAAACCCGTTTGCGACCTCTGACGGACGGACACAATAATCCCCTGTGGGCTGGTGTAACCAGGAGGTTCCTACCAGTATCAATGTATGATAGTGCTGTACAATGCATTGCCCACTGTTTCAATAGGCACAGCTATTGTGATAATGAAATAGGTTACGACGACAAATGCCGTTAATGCCACCACACCTCGCCTTTACTTAGTTTCTTATTGCCAGCCCCTGTTGCAAAGCAGCAGTTGCACACTAAACATCTGACTTACAAGTTCTGCCTCGTGTTAACTATTCGCTATTTTTATTTTACCAGGTAAGGGCCCACTGAGCTACGTAGTTCTTGTTCAGAAGCGACCAGACCACAAACGGTAGCTCAAATAACTGGCTCGTGCAGAAATTCATAGCAGCAAAATACTCTCAACTCACGTTTCTAAATGTGGAGGAAAAACCCGGAGGATTCGGAGAAAATCCACGCGACCACGCGGAGAGCATGCACACTCCACATATACAGCAGGCGTCAGGGTCGGGATCGAATGCACGACCTCCTGCATACCGGACGAGAGAACTAACATCTCGCCACCGTGGCGGGATGTTATATTCTCCACAAATGTTATCTCAAGTGTGATATCAGAGTATTACAGCCCTTGTTGTTAATTAACGTCCCGAAATAGGGTATGTTACAGAACTGCGTTCAACATTACTACGCTAGAGTGGGGAGTAGCAATGAAACCTACTTATGTCCTGTAACTTGGTTTACAATGCTGAGAGAAATATGCAAACTCAAAATGTACAGGCGTCAGGATCGGCATCGGGGTCAAACCACGACCTCCTGCATACCAGACGAGGGAGTAAATATTTCACCACCGTGGCACGTATCATTTACAATAACATTGTGGAATATGGATGTTCCTTCGCACCACCCAATTGTTAAGTTGTGTTCCCATTTGTATCCCCTGTTCGCCCGTGTCTTGGAATCGGCAACGTTTTAGAGCCAGCGAATCGTGAATTGATTTCGAGGAACGACCACTGCATGTTGTGCTGCTGCCACCTTCCATCCGCTGGAGGTGCTGCATCTTGCGTTTGAAATGAATTGACTTATTTAGGAAAGCGTCACTGGGTCTCAAGACTCATTCTCGCGATGTTCCTGTATTGAGACTTGTAGGAAAATTGTTTGTTAGTGTTTGTGCGTAGATGGGTGTGGTTGACGTCACCGCCACTTAGTGGCGAATGGCGGTTGTTGTTGTTGTTGTTGTGTGACAGGAAACTGGAGTCAGGAGAAACCCTTCAGCGAGGAAAGAACTCTTGAATCATGCATGGCCAAGAGGTCATCAAAGGCACTGCCATTCTCAATACCGCCACAGTTCGCCATCACTTCCTTCCTGATGCTAGATCCCATCGGCGTTGTGATTTTGACACCCAACCTTCAAGTTCTGCTGTTAGTTTCCCACGATCTGGCTTTAGGTTGTCCCCTTTGTCACTGACCTTTGCGTGTCACTCCAACGTATGTATTGCTCGATAATGTCCACACATCATAACCGCCGCCACCACCACACCCAGCACATTACATCCTGAGTATCCTGAGGACGGTCCCAAGTACTAGCTTACCATGGCTCCATCTGATTTTAAATTGCGTATACTCAATTTACAGGCCTTTGCCACTCCACTGCTGGATGAAGGCCTCCTCGCACCATGTGGATTGTGTGGATTATTTTACCAAACTTCACCATGCTGGTTAGTGTGGAATGCTAAAGGTGGGGATCACATAATTGTAGTACAACAGCTAATTTTGCTGGACAGCCCTTTGCTGCTTACAAAGTAGTCCCACAGCAGCACATGTTGCATGGTGGTCACCCACCAAGCACCGTACAGGCTTCAGTGCATCAGAGATCTCATATTAAATATAATTCTGGTTCAGCTTAATCACATCATTGTTAGTACTGTATAGACCCAATAATGTTATTAATATTCTTAGGCCAATACTAATATTCATACAACAATGATTATATTGCAACGCGTAACAATAAAAAGTGCTGATGTGGATGACGCATGTGTGTCTGGAGACCAGGATTTCCTCTCTTAACCCGTGGGTCAAGGAGCCCAGGCACACGCTTTTGTTGTGGGTATGTTGAGATCCTTCCGATTCTGAAGGTGCGCACAACGAACGGTTTCCTTTGCAGCTGAGAATGGCCTTGTCCTGCCAAGCTCGCCGTGCTCCTCTCCCTGTCGACCAAATCCTCCCCAGGGGGAGGGGGGGCGTGCACGGTGTCACACGCAAAAATCTAATATGCTTACTAAGCACAGCTGCGGTACATATAGGAGAAATGTAAAAAAGGTCAAGTTCAGCCCTGCAACCGCTTATTCTCACCACTGCTGTGGAAGGGCCTCCACTAGAGGAAGCTCTAGAGAGGCCTTCTAGAGGGTATTTGGCCTATTCTTCCAACGCTGGACAGGCGTCTTGAAAAAAGGTTGGGGTACCCACGCTTCATCCAATCACTTGCGACCTGCCCCTCACCTGAGCTGTACCCGTTTATACTGCTGGATGGACACAGGCAGAGAGATTTCAAAAACTTGACACCGTTCATTCAAGAGCTGGGCCGGGAGATTGAACCAGCGACCTCTGCGTTGTAAGTCCAGCGTGTGAACCATTACACCAAATCTGGCCTTCTCGTTAACTGGTGAAAATATCTGAAAAAGTAGTAGGGGAATTTGGAGAGAGAAAAATCCATAATCACCAGTTCCTGGCTCTTAGTGCCATCCATATGCAAGAACCACTTGTGGGGAAAGTGGTTTTATCGTGATAATGAAGTGTCGCGTGCTATGAATGAGCGGGTTCAGAAGTGAGCCAAAGAGTTCTATTTTGGAACATCAGTGAGCCAAGTGCATTGTACTTCAATAGGACTGTATAGAAACATACTGCAATCCATCTTCTTGGTTCTTTCGGTAAAGTCACGTAGAATGGAAACAATAAAAATAATAAAATAAAACATAATAAAATAATTCTCACGACGTTTCGGCCACAACGCAAGCAGTCGTCATCAGGTGAAGACCAGGTCTGTCGGGGAGACAGCGTCTGACAGACCTGGTCTTCACCTGATGACGGCTGCTTGCGTTGTGGCCAAAACGTCGTGAGAATTATTTTATTATGTTTTATTTTATTATTTGTATTGTTTCCATTCTACGTGACTTTACCGAAATAACCAAGAAGATGAATCCCTGCAGTCACGAAAGCTTTAAATCGAAATGTATACTGCAATCCAGTTTCATCTCGGTTAGTCAGACAACAGACTTATCGATCACCCCTTGTAAACTCGACCTCTGTGTGGTTACTAGGGTTACTAGGGTTCAAAGAGTTGATATTTCTCTCACGTGTTATCAGGTAGTAATGCATGTTGTTCGGCGCGATGTCTTACGTTTCACTCCACGTGCTCGGAGATTCGTGGAGAAAAACGTTTGGTATTATGTCTGAAGTTTCGCACCATGAAGGTCCCTGCAAGTGGAGCAAAACGTCAGACATCATGCTATAGTACTCTTTGGTTCTTTCGGTAAAGTCACGTATAAAGATAAAATAATAAATTAAATAATAGCATACGACGTTTCGATTGCAACACAAGCAATCGTCATCAGATATAAATGAAATAGCAACAAAAATCTAACCAGAAAACTATAGACAGACATAACAGGTCCCTGCGGGGTGGGCTGGTAGGAACGAATAACCAAAGAATATAAAAATAATGTATTATGACACTTGTTTAGCCAGCCTCACTGAGTCTAAAGGTTTTTGTAGGGTCCTGCCAAGTGTTTGCAGTAGGGGGCGATGTTGCTACACCTAATCGGACGATACGAAGGGAGCGTTTGAGGCCTAGTTCTAGGCTTTACTAGCTGTAGGCTTTAGGCCGCTGTGAGTTAATTTTTAATTTAAATGTTTTAATTATTAATGTAAAAGCTTTAAATGTAAATGTTTCTATTTAAAAACATCAGGGAATGTAACATTGTTAAACATTAACTCCCTTTCACACACGCGGGGGTACGATACGAAGGGAGAGTTTGAGGCCTAGTTCTAAGCTTTAGGCCTAGCTGTAGGCTTTAGGCCGCTATGAGTTAATTTGTAATTTAAATGTTTTAATTAAAAACTATCTCAGGGAATGAGTACATTTTTAATTTAAATGTTTTAATTAAAAACTATCTCAGGGAATTAAAAAACTATCTCAGGGAATTATAAGAGAATGTTACACTTGTTTAGCCAGGAAAGCCTCACTGAGTCTAAAGGTTTTTGTAGGGTCCTGCCAAGTGTTTGCAGTAGGGGGCGATGTTGCTACACCTTTGCGGACATCGGACGGACGGACGGACGATATAATCTATTGTAGGCTGGTTCACTTCGTTCCTACCAGTAACAGGACCCTGCGGGGTGGGCTGGTAGGAATAATACTAATACCGGTACAGGGATATCGACCGGGTATAGAGGAGTTAGAAAGAAAATGATTTGTGCATGGGGGGTGAGCGATGACGTCCACACCCCCCTCCCCACTGACTCGCGCGCCCTCAGAGCAAGGATTGCAACAGGCGATGTCATTGGCTGTGCCGGATGCGACGGCCATCTTGTTTAGGTCATTTAGTTCACGGATCGCAGGGGGAGCGGGCGGCCATCTTGTCGGACAGACGGACGGCCTCGCGAAGCCTGTCGCAGTAGGCCTCGCGAAGCCTCCTGCACTAGGCCTCGCGAAGCCTCCTGCAGTAGGCCTCGCGAAGCCTTCTGCACTAGGCCTCGCGAAGCCTCTGCAGTAGGCCTCGCGAAGCCTTCTTTGCAGTAGGCATCGCGATGCCTTCTCTGCAGTAGGCCTCGCGAAGCCTGCCGCACTAGGCCTCGCGAAGCCTTCTCTGCAGTAGACCTAGCGAAGCCTTCTGCACTAGGCCTCGCGAAGCCTTCTCTGCAGTAGGCCTCGCGAAGCCTTCCCTGCAGTAGGCCTCGCGAAGCCTTCTCTGCAGTAGGCCTCGCAAAGCCTTCTCTGCAGTAGGCCTCGCGATGCCTTTTCTGCAGTAGGCCTCGCAAAGCCTGCCGCACTCGTGCACAAATAAGGCGATTAAATGTATCTCGTCTCTGTGTTAATAAGCCTGCCGCACTAGGCCTCGCGAAGCCTGCCGCACTAGGCCTCGCGCCGTGCTTTTCGTGCACAAATAAGGCGATTAAATGTATCTCGTCTCTGTGTTAATAAATGTTTCTTGTCTCTGTGTTAAAAAAACGTGCTGCGTTTCAGTAAAGTAATTTTTTTTTAAAACGTGCTGCGTTTCAGTAAAGTAAATTTGAAGCGAAGTTTAAAGTTTCGCCGTGAGGCGCCGGAAGCGACGGCCATCTTGTTTAGTTCACAGATCGCAGGGGAAGCGGGCGGCCATCTTGTCGGACAGGGTCATGCCAATTGTTTGCAGTAGGGGGCATTGTTGATACACGGACGGACGGACGGACACATTAATCTATTGGTGGTCTGGTCCACTTCGTTCCTACCAGTATAAGCAGACAGATATCACCAGTATACATAGAGAGAGAGTAACACATAGGCACAAAGAGGGAGATCGTCACTGTGGCGAGACCTTAAATAGACAGAGGGGGCGGGGGCGGAGAGAGGGAGGGGTTAGAGAAAAAATTTACATGTCAATAAGTATGGCGACGCGTGGTCAAGTACGCAAGCTTGAACATTAGGAAAGAGGGAGAAAGAACACACTAAATTAAATAACCTAGCAAAATATCGAAATGTTATGTAATACAACACAGAGAGTCGGTCAACACACAATTAACGCATAGCCTGGTCGATTACGTATTTCAAAGATTGCTAAGTTAGAATTTATGTGTGAAAATTCCAAAGAGAGACAAAACATAAAACAAGAGGAACGGAGACACACAGACAGAGCAGAACATAAGAACGACAAAAAACGAGTGGAGACAGAAAAAGTACACTAAATACACAGGCAGAGAGAGAAAACAAAAAACCTGATGATGATTGCTTGTGTTGCAATCGAAACGTCGTATGCTATTATTTAATTTATTATTTTATCTTTATACGTGACTTTACTGAAAGAACCAAAGAGTAATTCCTGCAGTCACGAAAGCTCCAAATTTAAGATCATGCTATAGAACACACGGTACAACCTGAAAACACATCGGAGAAACATACAGCACGACGACGAAAACATACACAGCAGGAAATGTTTCATGTTGCAATTTCCAAAATACAGGTAGTCCCCGACTTACGATGGAGATGCGTTACGACGACCCCATCGTAAGTCGAAAATATCGCAATTCGGAAATGACCTAGCCTACCCAGGAGGCTTAAAGAATGGTGATCATTTAGCAAAACAGAGCAATTTACAGTACCGTACTGTATAAACTATATACTGTATGTATTTATTAATTACAATACTGTATTGCACAGTAAAATTTAAAGTAAAAAAAGAAGGTAAATTCTTAGCCTACCTATATGAACTGCAATTTAATAGAAAGTTTTTTTCAAGAAACAATCCTATCTGCTATAAAAACTTTTAACATGCATTGAACGTATGTATCGTATCGTGGTAACCCTAAAATGAAATCGCTAAAGCTACGTATCATACATGCATTGAACGTATCGTAACGTATCATATTGTACTGTACTCACCAACATTCTGAAACATAAAAACACAGAAAAAAATACACGCGCTAACACCGTGACCACTTAACTCCGTCGACCGCTGGTGAGAGTGAGAGGCATCACCACACAAGGCGGGAGATGCGTTCAGTACATCCCGGCAGCGTCCCAACGTACAGCATCGTACCTCGTACGCTGCTGCGTTTGCCTGCCGCGCGAAATGAAAAATATTTAACAATTTTGTCATATCGATATCGCCATCGTAAGATCGAAATATCGTAAGTCGGACCATCGTAAGTCGGGGACTACCTGTACTTAAGAAGAGAGCACCCATGCCCATCAGCGTGGGTACATTCCAATGCTTGAAACTAAGGTGCACCACATGAATGTGAATGACTCAGCCCTAGCATCGTTCCTTTACTCCTGCCAAAATCTGACTTAGGTGCATAGAGCGGTAATAAAGTTGCATCACTACTTCCGGAATATGTCATTGGCTTTGTGCCAAGGGTTCGGATTTCATAATATTACCGGTCAAAAGTTAAATTTCAAGTCGTTTTTTTTTCTTGTACTAGCCAGTCAGTTTCTTTATTTGTAGGGTGGTATAAAAGAGGAAGCGAGACTGGAAATTGATTTCGAAATTCTGGGGAAAATGTCTTTCTCCTCTACAGCGTAAAATGGTTGTTATAATTTATTTAACGTTACGATGCATCACGATAACGCCCTTGACTCTTGGTTAAAAATGCAATCATTTATTTAACCAGGTGAGCACTCAATGTGGTAATTCTTTAAGGGAGGGCAAAGACCAAGGCTATTAAAAAATAATGGGAGAATACAACACAATTTGTATAATACAGTATAAAAATAACAACTATCGGTGTGGTTGTATGCCAGCCTTGCATCTCTGCTCTGGGGAAAGGTCAACTTCCTGAAATGTCAGTTTAAATTGTCTTAATAATTGTAAAGTCACAAAGCACAATTCACAATGCATGCAGGTTTTAAAGTAATACCCTGTCATCGCTTTATGGAATTTCACTCGCTCAGAGCTGCCAATGGATATGAACACTGTCCTGATGCTCTTCTGAATTGGGTGCTGTTTTGATTTTTTTATCCACAATAAACTTGAGCAGGGTCAGAGTTATGAATGCATTTATTTGCTTTCGCCAGTCATATTATAATTGTGCTACTGGCATCACGTCGTAAGATGAAGACTCCATTTGTAAATCTCGCAGTGCATCACCCCGTGTTTGAGAACGGTCCGCGGAAGAAGACATCATAGAACTGCGTTTGAAATATATTTCAGTGACCTTGTGTCCACACTAGGGGGCAGCACTTTCCACCTGCCTGGCTACAATGATATATTTTTTTGTCGAATGACAGTTTAGCTGATCATTTTAATTCTGAAAGCTGTAATTCTGCCAAATTGAGTGTAAAACCAAACTAAGCGTTGAGCTCCTGGTATAATCACAGGCAGCTGCCTGGATTTGAACCCAGTATCCCTGCGGTGCCAGCACAGACCTTAAAGCCAGCCGGTCACCTCCGAGTGCTACTTTTAAATATGTTGTGTTAAAACACTTGTGAATGAAGAAGGCAGTATATGTCTCTGTTTTATGTTTCAAAGTCAAAAGGTTTCCCTCCTCAAATGATGAGAGAGGGGTAACAATTTACCTTCTCTTCACCCCCAGCAACGATTTGATGAATTACAGTATTGCTTTTCAGGGTCACAATTCGATTCATTAATCACTTCTTACTATTTAAACATTATGGTGATTGCAGCAGCCAATAGTGCCTGTAGGGGTCAATTTAACCCCTTACATCCAACACATACAGATTGAAATATACCGACGCATCTATGGTCAGCTTAAAATCGATACAAAGTGATAAATCCACAACCGTCCTTCCCCGCGGGATTTAATCCTAATCCCAATATTATGTCCTTGGACCAAGATCAGATATTTTACATTTCATATCCACCTGAAGTGCCCAGACTTTGTATTATTATTTTTTATTATATTTAGATGTGATAATCATTAAAACAATTATTCCACAATCACTCTTACTGGCCATACAAAGAAATCAGTAGCAATAAGATGTTTCTATCACATATGGTGGTACCAGTTCTATTCTGGCCTATAAACCTTCCTGTATAGCCTGTGAGATATCCCTGAGTTGGGACCCGAACCCAGGTCACCCCTTAGCGTGTCTCAAAAACTGGGCGACCTGGGGATTCCACATTCCACCTGCATGTGGATACATAGTTTCCTCTCGGGCCGCAGACAGAGGGTCAGAGTGGGCCGTCATACATCCACAGCCCTGAGCCTCACTACCGGCTCCCCCCAGGGCTGTGTACTGAGCCCCCTGCTCTACTCCCTCTACACACATGACTGTGCCGCCGTCCACCATAGCAACACCATTGTGAAGTTTGCTGATGACACCACAGTGGTGGGGCTCATCTCTGGGGGGGATGAGTCTGCCTACAGGGACGAGGTGGAGCGGCTGACAGCATACTGCAGGGGCAACAACCTGCTCCTTAACACCGCAAAGACCAAGGAGCTCATAATAGACTACAGGAGAAAGAAAACGGACACTCCACCACTAATCATCAGCGGGGACTGTGTGGAGAGGGTGGCAGACTTCTGCTTCCTGGGAGTCCACATTGGGGAGGGCCTGACCTGGAGCGCCAACAGCACTGAGCTTCTGAAAAAGGCCCAGCAGAGACTTTACTTCCTGAGAATCCTCAGGAATAATAACATCACACAGAAACTGCTGGTGTCCTTCTACCGAGCCTCCATCGAGAGCATTCTCACATACTGCATCTGTGTATGGTACACCAGCTGCACAGTGGCTCAGAGGAAAGCGCTCCAGAGGGTCATCAACACAGCCCAAAAGATCGCCGGCTGCCATCTCCCCACACTGGAAGAACTACACAGTTCACGTTGCATCAAAAAAGCACAGAACATTATAAAGGACTCTTCTCACCCTGGACACTCACTGTTTGAGCTGTTGCCATCAGGCAGACGATTCAGATCAGTCAAAACAAGGACAAACAGATTCAAACAGAGCTTTTATCCTACAGCGATCACCACACTCAATAATGCTAATTAATTATTAAGTAATAGTATTTTCAATTGACTGTGAAATAGAGATGTGCAATGACAAAATGTAACCTTATGTGGGTATGTGGGTATACTTGGGCTGTTTTTATATATAGTATAAATTGATTATCTTTCATTTAATTTTATTTTTATTTTCTTGTTTTATTTAATTTAAATGTATGAATGATGCCCTGACTGGTGAGCATTTTAAATTTCGTTGTACTGGTGACAATGACAATAAACGATCTATCTATCTATCATCCTTCCCAGCCAATGTAGCAACACTTCATCTCCACTCTAATCAGTTTTGTCCTTGCTTATCTCTGAGTCCGGCGGCGGGTGGGGGTGGGGGGTAAATTCCACATCCCTATGGTCAGGGCAAGTTTCCCCTCAGGGTCAAAATACATGTACGGTCCTTTGTCAATATACAACTGGATGAAGACTATCCCACGAAGTGCGTCGTGAGGGTTATTTGACCCTACAGTACTTCACTGCACTAGTCAGTGCATGTTGAAGGCGGTGAGCGTAAACTCTGGAGCCTAGGATAGTATAACAAGTTATTTTGCTGCAATGCCCTGAGAAAATACATATATAAAAGCCAAAAATCTGAGCTTCATTTAATCAGGAGCCGTCCGGGGCTGAGCTCCGGAAAATATCATTATAAATCAATCTCTGGCCAAAATTAAACATCATGTGCAGCTGTGCCACCACAATCCACTACCACTACCCGACTATGCAACCCCAACCACCAGGCCACCTCCTCCCTCTCGCCCAGGGGTCGGCAACCAAAAAAAATTAACCCGTAAAAACAAAGTTTTTCACTATAAATCCTTTATATGCGTGGCGGCTAGAGTCCTCTCGTCCTGTGGCTTGAGATGGCTGCCACATATGGGTCAGATGATTGCCTGCCACCATTAAGCAGTGTAAAGTTATGCAAAAAAAATTTTCACGAAAATAAATTGTCACGCACAACGAGTCTGTGTGCAAAATGTCAGCTCGATTGGATCACGGGAAGTGGGTTAAAAAAACGACAGAAAGATTTGCACGGTCGTAAGCGCGCAAGCAAGCAAACAAGTGAACTTAATATAAAGGATTTTTAAAAAACCTCAATACTTGATGAGCCGCAATCCATGTGAATACGAGACAATCCTTAACAAATAAAACGTCACGAAGCAGTCCTTAAAGACCTGCATGCGGCTCCAGAGCCACGGGTTGCCGACCCCTGCCCATGGTAAACTGGACTTCCATGGTAAACTGGACTTGGTAAACCGGACTTCCATGGTAAACTGGACTTCCATGGTAAACCGGACTGCCATGGTAAACTGGACTTCCATGGTAAACTGAATTTCCATGGTAAACTGGGCTTCCATGGTAAACTGGGCTTCCATGGTAAACTGAATTTACAAGGTAAACCGGACTTCCATGGTAAACTGGGCTTCCATGGTAAACTGGACTTCCATGGTAAACTGTGCTTCCATGGTAAACTGGACTTCCATGGTAAACTGAACTTCCATGGTAACTGGACTTCCATGGTAAACTGGACTTGGACTTCCATGGTAAACCGGACTTCCATAGTAAACTGGACTTCCATTGTAAACTGGACTTGGACTTCCATGGTAAACCGGACTTCCATGGTAAACTGAACTTCCATGATAAACTGGACTTGGACTTCCATGGTAAACCGGACTTCCATGGTAAACTGGACTTGGACTTCCATGGTAAACCGGACTTCCATGGTAAACTGAACTTCCATGGTAAACTGGACTTCCATGGTAAACTGGACTTGGACTTCCATGGTAAACCGGACTTCCATGGTAAACTGGACTTCCATGGTAAACTGGACTTGGACTTCCATGGTGAACTGGACTTCCATGGTAAACTGGATTTACACGGTAAACCGGACTTCCATGGTAAACTGGGCTTCCATGGTAAACTGGACTTGGACTTCCATGGTCAACCGGACTTCCATGGTAAACTGGACTTCCATGGAAAACTGGACTTGGACTTCCATGGTAAACTGGGCTTCCATGGTAAACTGGATTTACAAGGTAAACCGGACTTCCATGGTAAACTGGGCTTCCATGGTAAACTGGACTTCCACGGTAAACTAGACTTCCAAGGTAAACTGCACTTCCATGGTAAACTGGACTTCCATGGTAAACTGGATTTACAAGGTAAACTGGACTTCCATGGTAAACTGTGCTTCCATGGTAAACTGGACTTCCATGGTAAACTGAACTTCCATGGTAACTGGACTTCCATGGTAAACTGGACTTGGACTTCCATGGTAAACCGGACTTCCATAGTAAACTGGACTTCCATGGTAAACTGGACTTGGACTTCCATGGTAAACCGGACTTCCATGGTAAACTGAACTTCCATGATAAACTGGACTTGGACTTCCATGGTAAACCGGACTTCCATGGTAAACTGGACTTCCATGGTAAACTGGACTTGGACTTCCATGGTAAACCGGACTTCCATGGTAAACTGAACTTCCATGGTAAACTGGACTTCCATGGTAAACTGCACTTCCATGGTAAACCAGACTTCCATGGTAAACTGAACTTCCATGGTAAACTGGACTTGGACTTCCATGGTAAACCGGACTTCCATGGTAAACTGAACTTCCATGGTAAACTGGACTTCCATGGTAAACTGGACTTGGACTTCCATGGTAAACCGGACTTCCATGGTAAACTGGACTTCCATGGTAAACTGGACTTGGACTTCCATGGTGACTTGGACTTCCATGGTAAACTGAACTTCCATGGTAAACTGGACTTCCATGGTAAACTGGATTTACATGGTAAACCGGACTTCCATGGTAAACTGAACTTCCATGGTAAACTGGACTTTCATGGTAAACTGGGCTTCCATGGTAAACTGAACTTCCATGGTAAACTGCACTTCCATGGTAAACTGCACTTCCATGGTAAACTAGACTTCCATGGTAAACTGAACTTCCATGGTAAACTGGACTTCCATGGTAAACTGCACTTCCATGGTAAACTGCACTTCCATGGTAAACTGCACTTCCATGGTAAACTGCACTTCCATGGTAAACCGGTCTTCCATGGTAAACTGCACTTCCATGGTAAACTGGACTTCCATGGTAAACTGGACTTTCATGGCAAACTGCACTTCCAAAATAACAAGAGCCATATTTTCGAATCCGGTAAAAAAAAACCCTCCACCGCCCACAACATTTCAAGAGCCGCAATTGCATCGTGAACACGGGGACGGGTGGCGCTCACTAAAGAACGTCCCCCAGCCAAATCCTGAGTTGGGAGCCCCCGGGACCCCCCCACCCGCACTCTCCCCTCTCTCTCCCCTCCATCATCACCACCATCACCACCATCCCCCCTTCCCCCCGGCCACACGTAACCCCTTCGCGTCATCATCCGCTTCCGCCCGCCCGCCTCCTCCTCCTCCGCAGAGGCGCGGGCAGAGCGAAGGGAGGCGGAGGAGGAGAGATCCGCTGAGTCCCAGGGCACACAGGGTTGGTGGCAGTCGAGACGGAGCAGACGAATTGTCGCACCACCACCACCACCACTGTTGTCCACCACGCCTGTGCCAAGCTCGGGGTTTGGTAGTTGTTGTTGCTGCTGGTAGACAGTGGTTGTTTGGTGGTGCTGGTGGTGGAGGTATTCGTGTTGCGGGAGGTAGTTGGTGAGTAGGTGTGGTGGAGGTGGTTATCTGTCGTGGTGGTCGTAGTGCTGTGGGAGGAGGAGGTCACGGTGGGTGGAGGTGTTGGTGATAGTGGTGGGGAGGTAGTAGTTGTGGTGGGTGGTGGTGGTGGTTGGTGGTGTTGGGACCCAAGCCCGACTGAAGGAGAGGAAAGGGCGCGGCTTTGCAAACCATCGCCGGCCGTCAACCCCGAGGGGAAGACGATCCCGGTGGGGTGGGGGAGGCAAGACACGGCCGAGATCAGAGTTTGACTCGACCCACGAGGACGACGACGAGGAGGAGGGAGCTGGTGGAGGTGGACACGAACAACAACAACAACTCGCCCTCGACCAGCCTCCTAATCGCCCCCCGGATTTCGTGTTCAAAACTTTCTCGGTGAGTGCAGTGGGGGGGGGGGTAAATGTGTCCTCCTCATTGCCCGTTACATCTGCACGTAATGTTCGCTGCTCGTGGTGGAGGTGGTGCTGGTGGTGGTGCTGGTGGTGGAGGTGGTGGAGGTGGTGTTGGTGGTGGTGGTGCTGGTGATGGTGGTGCTGGTGATGGTGGTGCTGGTGATGCTGGTGATGGTGGTGCTGGTGATGGTGGTGCTGGTGGTGCTGGTGATGGTGGTGCTGGTGATGGTGGTGCTGGTGATGGTGGTGGAGGTGGTGGAGGTGCTGGTGGTGGAGTTGATGGTGGTGGTGATGGTGGTGGAGGTGCTGGTGGTGGAGGTGATGGTGGTGGTGATGATGGTGGTGGTGGAGGTGCTGGTGGTGGTGATGGTGATGGTGGTGGAGGTGGTGGAGGTGCTGGTGGTGGAGTTGATGGTGGTGGTACTTGTGGTGGTGGTGGTGGAGGTGGTGCTGGTGGAGGTGGTGCTGGTGGAGGTGGTGGTGGTGCTGGTGGTGGAGGAGGTGGTGGTGTTGGTGGTGGTGCTGGTGGTGGTGGTGGAGGTGGTGGTGGTGTTGTTGGTGGTGGAGGTGCTGGTGGTGGTGATGGTGGTGATGATGATGCTGGAGGTGGTGGAGGTGATGGTGGTGGTGATGGTGGTGGAGGTGGTGGTGGTGGAGGTGCTGGTGGTGGTGATGGTGGTGGTGGTGTTGTTGGTGGTGGAGGTGCTGGTGGAGGTGATGGTGGTGATGATGATGCTGGAGGTGGTGGAGGTGATGGTGGAGGTGGAGGTGCTGGTGGTGGAGGTGATGGAGGTGGTGGTGTTGGTGGTGGTGATGTTGTTGCATCCAGCGATGACTTTGGGTGGGGCCTCCTGCGGTCGGTTTACACAAAAACGACAACTTTATACACTCCCAGAGTGCGATAATGTAACGCGCTTGTCGAAGAGTTGTGTTTTTGCACTATCATCATCAACGCCACCACCACCACCACCACAAACACGTGGAGGTGCCTGCACTAAAGCACACGATGCCTTGCCCTGCTGCAGTGCGCACTTGATGTAAGGTATTGATGTATCAAAGCTGAGCCAAGTTTTTAATCGTCTTTAAGAGTCTACCGAGAAGACGTTTTGTCAATCCACTGCTGAATGAAGGGGCTATTGAACGCCGTGTCACACGCAGTGAGGGTTTTGACCATACTTCACCCACGCTGGTCGTGGCGGCGAGGGGTAGGGTTGCTATAGGACCAGATTCAGATGGCGCTCGCCACTGATGTTAGCCGTGACCAGGCGCAGTTTGAAGAGTGCACGTTGCGCTAACCGCTGCCCCACCGCTCCTCCCCAGCCACACATTACCAGAGCGATAATCATTACTCTTTTACACCCCCACACACACACACGCAATGCACCGCGCATGTGTTGTGTCAGGCTGACATGGCGTGCTTCTAGTTAACGTGACCACATCGTGGAGACGTGCTGCGTGCTTGTGGAGCCCCCCTCCCTCCCATCTCTCAAGCTAAGCAGGGCCGAGCCTGGATAGTGCCTTGCATGGGTGACCACCGTGGCACAGAGACGGCTGCAGTAGGCCTTGTGGCCGGTAGAGGGCAGTGCAGCAGAATCGATTGTCATCCTGCACACTTCGATCAGCTTCGTCAACCCACACGGACCAGCGTGGGGAAGTATGGTCAAATATCCCCCACGGTCGTCATTCGGTAGTGGATTGACGTGTGCCTGTGTGGGAAGCAGTGTGCCGGATATGTTGATGTAAACTGCAGCGTTGCTGCTCCGCCGCAAGAGAGGTTAGCAAAGTTGTGTTCACATTTCTGTGGCTGGCTCAGGAATCTTAGAGGAAATTATTTCCTGTTTACAAACATTACATTCAACAGGAATGTGTGTCTTTGCATCCAACAGTGTCCCTCCCTGACAAGTATGGTGATATTTTTAAGATTATTACGCTGGATAATTTGTGTAATTCTTGCTGGGTATGATGATGGCCCAATCATTCACTAACCGGTGCTAGTTAATGCACAACGCATTAGGCTAAGGTCTAAGTAGCTGTGTAGTCATGGACGGGCATAAGGCGGCCACTGACTTAATTATCCTCATAGGCATGACAACATTTTTACTGTAATTAATCACTGGTATTACTGCATTAATCCGCATTGACCGGCGTGGTGAAGTATTCTAGATTTGAAGCTTTCGTGACTGCAAGGATTCATATTCTTAGGTTTTTTCGGTAAAGTCACGTAGGTAAAAACATTAAAATTAATAAAAGTAAGATAAAATAAAAATCACGACGTTTCGGAGGCAACACAAGCTTCCGTCTTCAGGTGGAATGTTTTTACCTACGTGACTTTACCGAAAAAACCTAAGAATAAGAATGTGGTGAAGTATGGTCACACAAACTCCCCGTGACCAACATGAGCATGGGGGAGGCTTTCATTCAGCAGTGGATTGACAACGGGATGTTGCAATGGCAATGATTGGTTCCAGTTAGTATATTTTAAAATGCTTCCTGCTCAAGAATAAATTACATCAGCAGCACCAGTGAAATGCTTGTAATGCAACAGCAATGTTGGTCAACCAATAGTGAATACCACAAATGAATGTCAAAGACAATATAATTTAATCGTGAACCGACGCAACTTGTTTAGGTTAGTCTGGAAATTGCCGTTCTTCTCGACAGTAATTTCAATAATTCTCCAAGTGAATTTTTATTTTATTTTACAAGATGTTTATTTCAACCGTTTAAGTCTCCCCAAGGACTAGTGTACAATCGAACCCTGCAGGCTCAGTGGAAATAACAAACATACTTACATACCAATATTAACGTACACACTCACATGCACAGTAACCATTATAGTTCTACAAAGACAAAGATTCCCCCCGTATAGCCTTAACACTGTTGGGGCAAGTGCTGTTAGCGAGCACCTATGAAGGCCGGCACAGTGGCACACGAGGGATTTGGTGGCTAGCACCTTGTCCGACCGCCTTTGTCTCCCCAGTGGCGATGTCTACTGCGCCACCGCACCAGATACTCAGTTGAGGCTGAGTCAACCAAGGGGAGGCCTAGGACCTGTTTAGAAAAACACATACTTGCTACACAGGCTCATCTCTACGCACGTAACTCTTAGCATCTGAATATACTTGCAGGCACTCGTACAACACTTATACTTTATACTTGTAGATATACACATGCTCTACTCGTATATATAAAACACATGTATTGTACTCCTATACGGTATATTGCATACATACATATATCCATGAACAAATATACATTTACTCACAGTCTTACCTTTTTAACTAACGGTCATACCTAATTGTATGCTCACGTGGATATAAACTCATGCACACACATTCACACGAGAAAATGCTTACGGTGTTATATATTTTGTGCCTTGTGTATACTGCATATTTTATAGTATGGCAACTTTGTCCAAGAGTGCCTTGTTTTGTGTTAAATTCATTATATAATGATGTGATGCTACTGCTGCTGCTGTGTGTGCATGATCATGCCACTAGATATGCAAGCACTTTGAAATGGAGTGGACAAGCCCTTGCGAACTAACATCAGGGACGGTTGCATTAAATGCAACTCAATTGAAATGTTTCCATTAGTTTTGTATCTGAACGAATGCAAACTGAGGGATGATTTTTCGCTGAAGGAGTCGTATACAGTACAACTGGTCACAGATGGCCCTTAAAGTCCGGCATGATAATTGTGCATTCCATTACTCCTGGAATCTCTGTACCTTTGTGGAGGTAAGGATTGCTGGATCACGCAGATTGTTAAATTCACAATACTGCCTTGGGCTGCGAATGAAATGGCCAGGTAATGGTAGTACAACAAGTGGGTTCAAGAACCTATCGGTGCGGACCTTTGAGCGTTATCCCGGCGTGTGCCTGGTGGGATTCCTCTGGGTACATCTATCGCGTGGAAAACACTCCTGAAGGGGAGAGTGACAACATTTCCCAAAGCCAGGACCCTCCCGAAAGCAGACAGTGACAGGCACTCTGTTGAGGACTTTCTAAGGCATAGAAAAAAATCACAGTGAAAATTAGATGCAGCACCATACACTGGTTTATAATTCATACTTTATGCATTGCAATACGTATTTACACCATTCTGTGGTGAGCGGTGGTGCATTGCTTTACACGGAACTCTGTTACCAGTTTGCTGGGGACATCTCCTGTCCGTGATGGACATCATCAGTGACAATTTATATCAACCTGTACCTTTTCCTGGTCCTCTTTGGGTCGAATAATTCTTAAATGTGTCCTGTACCTCAGGAGATGTGTTCATAATCAACATTGGGGAGAGCAGAGGTGGTTGGGCATAGTGCTGGCTGCACAACCCCCTTCGTTTGCTGTCATGTCCTTAATAGGTGCCCACTTATGGCATTTACTCCTACAGTGTATAAGGTTACATGGGGGACCATAGCCATCGTTATATATACTGTATAAACATAGCCATTCTTTCAGCACAAATGGTTTTTTAACTATATATGGATAATATATCTCGGCAAACTGTCAATCTGTGCAAAGGCGTAATCGGGTAACGGATACATACGGTGATATGACCGTATATGCCGTGTAAAACGTGCAAAATCGGTCAATGTATATACACTTGTGTGCACACGTTGACAATACATTATGACAGACTAGACTGTAAGTAAAACTGATGTAACCACAAAGTCATATTTAAAGGGAATCCCTAAGCCTATCCGTGCCCATTTGCGGTAATGCATATTGATACGTTTGATGTGATTATCAGCTCGAACGCCATCTAATGCGCCGGCGCCCGATGGCCTAATGGCCTTGCTTTCACAGCTGATGCCTTGGGGGTGTGTGGGGGGGGTGGAGTTTGGGGGGCCCCGCTGCTGCTCACAACTCCACTGTTGAGTGTCCCTTTCCTCCCCCTGACACAACATACGATTGGTGGTGTCACAGAGGAGAGGCGGGTTGGAGTGACTGCCCTCGCCAAAAATTGAATGGACGTGAGAATCGCGTGATTCGTAACTTTGCGGAAAGCCAACACCGTTAATGTTCCACAGGTACTGTATGGAAGAGCGATGGGCAGCCACAGTGGTGCAATGCGCTGTACGAAGCGGGCCGCCTGAGTAGCGAGTGATATTTGAATGAGCGCTGGCCCTCTCTTGTCACCAACTCCACACTGGCCGGCATGATAAAGTAGCCGACACGACCATGCGCGGCCCTCCATCCAGCGATGGATTGACAAACTTCCGTCAATTATTATTAAGCACCGCATTAAGCAAGGAAGGCTGTTTGGAGATTGTGATTCCGATCTAATTTTTACAATCCCGCTGTAAGTATTTTAACGTCTCTTTTTTATTGAGCACATGTTTATTTTCATTGATTTTTAGCAGGGTAGAGGTGAGTTATGTTTGCATGCGGCGGGCATACTGTTGTGGAACATATGCCAGCCACTTGTGCATGCTTTTGAGGTCTGTTAGGAAGTAGAAAATATGTGCAAGCCATGCAATTATGAAAGTGCAGTCTTCGTACTTTCCTACAACCCCACAGAGCACTGCTCTGCATTTATTTATCAAGAGATGTACGACTACACTGTTAAGTGATTCATGTTTGAATGGGGAACATTGGTAAATTGAGTGAGATTGTCCCGTGTTGAGCGATAAAGACTGACATTTAAAAAAAGCCTAATGGAGGCCACTCCTCTTCCTACTACGCACCTTTATGAAATGTAGGAGTAACCTTGCCACTTGTCTGAAGGTGTTATAATTCTGTTATTTTAAGTTTCAATGGTTTGCTTGTAAGAATGTTTTCCTTGCAAAGAAGTTTCTTTCAAACCCCATCTGGTCCAATTCCTTTGCCAACAAAAGTCCTTTTTCGCCCCACTTGGGGCAAAAGACCACACGCCCTTCATTTTGTATGGCAACAGTACTCCATTTGCTATAACAGAGTGACATTTTCGTCCAAAAACGGAGCAAATGGGCCCCCTTTTGAACTTGCGTGCAGAGCCGTTAAGTTTACCTTGTGAAGCTAAAAAAAGAAAATCCCGCTATTTAACAGTTCCCCGGACTCGTGATGATGCCATGCAAGATTCATACCTGTCAGCTGCAAGCGAGTGGCATTTTTATGAACATGGCAAAAGAACAGCGATTACTTGCTTTCACATGCCATGCAGTATGAGGCACGGTGTTTTTGTGGTAATTATTTTTTGTTAAATTGCCTGAAGCAATACTTGTCAGTTCTTGCTCTGTCGGGTGACAAGCCCTCCCTTGGAAGACGGAGTGGCTGGGTTTCTGTGGGTGCGGTGGTACGCAAGTCCGCAGTGTCTGTTCTCCGCCTGTCCCTGTTATATGTGAACGTCAAGCCCATACTTTCTCCCCGTTCGCCAGGTATTCTCCCCGTCCACTGCATTTATAAATGCATTACATATGTTCGTATTGAATATACTGTACTCGTCTCTAGTTGCTGATTGTTTTTACACACAGGGTTCAATGCTGTTCTCTGTTATTCTTGAGGCTTGGCTGTTAATAATACTAAGATTTCTAAAAGTTACAGCACTGCCTGTAATGCAGTAAGGTAGGTGCAGCATTGCAAGTGCCTGCTCATCCCACTGCTGGTGGAAGGGCCTCCAAGATGGTATTTAGGCTCCCCTTCCACGCTGGCCAGATGTCTTAGAAGAGGTGGGTAAAAGAGGTGGGAGTTCCCCATAGTTTATGCCACCCCTCGTGACCAGCCGATTAATTAATTGTGGTGTTACCCATGTATACTGCTGGCGGGACCATACAGTAATACACTCATAATAATTCCCTTTCTCCAGGAATGCTTTATAGAGACTCTTATCAGAAGGTTTCTGAATTGGGATGTCTGGCCGATCCCATTAACGAGTGTGGCTTCATGTGGGAAGAAACTTGAGGGACCGTACCTGGCGAAAACCCACACGTGCGAGGAGATAGCACTCAGGGCACCTTTGCTGTACTACCACCTTGCAACCCAAGTCTACAATATCTGGTGTCCCCAGGCAGTCTCCCAACCAAGTACGAACCAGGCTCAGCTCGGCTGAACTTCCGAGATCTTTCGAGATTGGGCACCTTGCAGGGTGATCTGATCAGAGGCGAAACTGCACATGCACCTGCAGCGACATTGCTTCTCGTGGTGCAAACTCCAACTGTAAGACAATATTAATAAATGCATTTGTTATATTTTGCCAACACAGATGGTGGATTCAAATGACTTGCCCACGTACAGGACAGAGGTCTCCTTACTCGGTGTGTACTGCGAGTAGCGATCTGCATGCTGCTTCAGTACTGGGTTGCCCGGAAGATTTGCGATCCTGTTGACTCAGCACTGTGCCCTTTTAGAGAAGGCCTTTGCGTGACCCGATTTTCGGTTGTGGATATCGAGCGCTAAATTACTCCGAGGGTTCCCTTGTTATAGAGTTGCCCCGGGGCATCCAATTTCTCAGCGGACATAGCCACGCTGTTTTGCGTGATGGACCTTGGCAGGACTGCCCCCCGTTCGCTTGCCGGCTCGGTTGCCCTTAACGCTAGATCAGGTGGCCACGTAGCTGTGTTAGGAAACTTAATTAAGGCACCCTCTTGAATGCACAGCATGCCTACTGCTTGGGATAATAGGCTGCCTTTTAAATAGTGCTGAATTACAATTCTGGGAATTACTGGAGTGAGTAGATTAAACGTAAAAAGAACATTAATAAATAATGATTGTATTCTCTTTGTGTTTAAACCTGTGCAGCCAGTCCTGATAAAAGAAAGCAAGGGGAAAATTGTTTCTTTTGTTTTCCTCCTGCCATAGGCGGCAATGCTGCAGGTATGAGACTGTGTCCGATGAGTTTGTTTGTGGGATGAGGCTTCTGGATGTCGGCCTGTGGAATGGTTCTCGGTAGGCATGTAAAGATTCTCAGCGATTCGATAGTGTGCTACGAATCAGTCACGATTCAAATGAACTATCGGTAATTTGGATTGTCTCGTTTTAACAGTCTGCTTGTATCGTTCCCTGTTCTGTCTTGTTCCATCTATAGCCAACCAGACACTAGCCATGTCTACAACCTAAATCGGCTAACCAGCCAGACAATATCAATACCCATAACAGTGACAAAGCAGTGAACCAGACACTAGCCAAACCATAACGGTGACAAACTCGTCAACTAGACATGAGCACAACCTATAACCCAATCAAACAATGCTCGCCAGACTTTAACCCTATACCTAACCATAACAAACTGGCAAGCAGGTCCTTAACACTAGTCCTACCATGGACCCTAGGCCTACTAACTATAGCACCCCCTCTTTGTGCAACTCGTGTTTAACTTTATTTTCCCCAAAAAAATCCACTTTTTTCCACTTTTATCATTGTCGTTTGTCCACTCTGGCGTTGGCATTTACGGGTGGGGTCGTGGGTGGGAGGTGCGTTTGACCCTCCCCTCCCCCACCCACACCCCCAGACCAAAAAATTGGGTTGTGTGCAAACTCTGTTTGCTGCCACTTCTGGGTTCCCTTTATTAATTGTTGACATAGAAAATAGCAATTACCCTCGGTGTGGTGAGAGATGTGGCAGTGGGTGGGTGGTGCCCGGCCCTCGTCCTTATCCAGAACGTACTTTCGGAATCTTCCCACTTCTTTGAGAACATTTCCAGCGAAGTGTTCATCAGTTGACGAGTCTGGCACGGCGCTTGTGTTGTTAGCAGGGGTTATAGTATCAATTGTATTCTTGCATGTGGAAATATGTTCAGGAGCTAAATACCAATGTCGAGGGGTGTTAGCCGCGACGAGAGGGCTTCGGGAGAGAGTTCATTTGCTTTTTCCATTCCTCTGAAGGAGCGCAGATACCAGTGGTTTACAATATGCTCGCAACGCAACGCTAGTATCAGTAATAATAATATATTGTCTTTTTTTATCCACGAAAGCCTCACCCAGTCTTAAGAATCCTTTTCACGTGGATACTTAGTTTGGGATATTTGGGACGATTAAATTAATACATGTCCTTGGCATGTGGGAGAAAACCGGAGTGCCCAGAGAAAACCCATACATATGTAGGGGATGGCACTCTAAACTCTGCACAGATAGATTCAATTGATTACTGTACTGCTGAATCCTCGTCACATTATCGCCCAAACATACAACATCTGGCATTTCCAAGCAGTCTCCCATCCCAAGTCCGAATCAGGCTCATCCCTGCTTATCTTTCAAGATCTGACACATTCAGGGCGATTTGGAAGTATCGTCTGATGGTTGCCGATAACGTCTCCCATCTGCACCATACATACACCCACCAACCTTCAAAAGCAAAAATGCCTCGTATACAGTGTATTTGCGGAGGTAATAGTATTTTATATATATTATTTTTTCAGCGGGGCTGCTGAGCTGTGGTTGGGTCTGCTGAGCCCATCAGCCGCTGTTCTGCTAAGCATGTTACCACTTAACGCCCCCGACCATGTGGGCGTACAAACGCGAATTGTAAGCAGCCGTCCGTAAATGTCGCCGATTTTTTTTTCTTACAGTTGTGTTCTGTGCAAGATTGTCACTAAACTGCACCGTGCTCCCAAGGTTGTCTCGCCCTGTGCCCCTTTCAAAAACAGGAGGAGACGGTACGTTGTGTTCTAGAAGTTCGAGTTGAAAGTTTTTATTTTAGTTCCTGTAGCATTTCTACATTGCAATAGTGTCTAATTTACTATACGTTAATGGTTAAGTTGGCATGAGTTTACATTACGGCTACAGTGGAGTAGACATTTTTCTAAGTTTGGGTGCGGTGGCAGGAGCAGACAGTGCTTGTTATATGATGGTTGTTTAGATTAAACAAAAATCTTTTCAACGATCAAGAATTTTACGACTAATTTGTGCTCACTGGTGAGATAGGTGCGTTTGCCACATTCCTGTGTCAGACGCCAGTCTCGCCAAAGAGACAACTGCGGACTTTCCCATAGCTCGCGGTACTAATTCTCATTTATCTGCCCCCGAGGCATGATGGGCGAAGTCAATTCCCTGACTAGGACTGAAACTCCCAAAATTCTGATGTGAAGGTCAGTGACCTGCCGCAGTGCTGCCCAACTGAGAAAATGTTTGATGATTGTGGGGTCGAAGCCATTCCCACACACTTTGCTCGGCGTGAAATTGGATCGCCTTTACGCCAACGCAGTTTCATGTCCGTTAAAGGTAGTGCCTGGTGGTTGTTCGATGTGGGGATAAGTGGAGGTCAGTGGAAGCCACAGTAATGTTTAGCCTTTTAAACTGCAGGGGTCATGTTAGCTTTCATAGTGGGGGAGCAATATGAATAAATTGTGGTTTTGCAGGTGTTCCTTGCTTGGCATATGCATATCGAGTTAATTCGAGTTAATTAAGCAAGTAATCATTTATTAATGCGATCATATTAAGCTAGCTTGGCCATATCGAATGTGGGAAATTTAAAAGCTGCTGCTGCTGGATTTGTAAACTGTGGAGCTTCAATTGAGTCGGTGCAATCTGTTTTAAATACATTCATTTTCATTATGGCGGGATGAAACAAGATCCTCAACTTATATTATCCTCTCAATTTAGAAAGTCCTGCAAGTTTCATTTTGGAGTTTTTAGCCTGGGGATACATTTTCTGTGCCAAATAATTTTGCGTTCATTGCCTTTTTGTCATTGTTGTTGTTTAGATCATTGGCTGAACAGGACATTTTTCAGCTTCGGAAAAACATGAGGACCCAATGAGATTTCGGTAGCCCTGCCAAATCCGTTCCGCATGTATCAGCGGTAATCAGCTCAGGTTGACGTAATTACATTTTCTCGACGTTGCTGCGTTATGTATCACCGCCATGGAATGGTACAAAATAATCAACTAATGTTTTAAATAAATGCAGCGGGGGGTGCATGGTGTTGGGTGGAAAACTTGTTAGTTTATTTTTTCAGAAACGCAATCGTTGGCCGCAGCGCTGTTTCCTCGCGTAGACGTGCCCTTCCGACGATGGGTCACGTTGCTAGGCATGCGCTGGGCGTTGACCTTTTTCACTTTTCCGTGGGCATCCTTTTTCTCACTCATATGGGGCGAGGTTTCCGATAGGCCCAATGTGCCAAGACTTCGGTGCCGTGACGGTCTTGTGGTGCCATGATGGCGGATCGCCGGAAGAATTGCAAATGACATGAAAATGTATCTTTAGGCTAATGACACGAATGAGACGGAACATACCAGACTGATAGTACACACGAGACAGTACAAATGAGACAGAAGAGAATATTTTCTTAAATTGCCCTGACTTGTGAGAATTTAATCGCTTTACATGTTTACATTATGCATACTACTGGGTAACTGGACATGCCGTCCTGTCTCATTGCAGGGTGGTACCAGTAGTAGCACTAAGCCTCAGCAAAGAAGGGCCTGGGTTTAACTCCCTATTCGGTTACCACCTTACCATTGGGAGTTTGTATGTTCTGCCCCTTTTTTGCATTTGTTTCTGGGTTTTCTCCTATGTTCTCCACTTTACTCCAATATTAAATAAACATACAATGTATTTGGTCTTGGTCAAACATCCAATGGATGGCTTAAGCTTTTCCTGCAAATATACACAATTGCGATTACAACATCGGCCCCTGCTGCGAAAACAATGCAGGAACATCCTGAAAAAGATTCTAGAGACTAATTTAGGCTTTCCCGGGTAAACAAGCAGAATAACAATAATAATTTTCAAAATAGATCATGCATATTTTTAAGTACCTAATCTAACAAAGCAGTACACCGGGGACCCTCTGGAAAGCCCCTGTTTCAAAGGAGAAGAGGGGAGCCATTGTTAAATTATTCAGCGATGGATATACTCATTGAAGACTGCCACAGTCACAGTTAATGAAATTATATGAATATCCGTAGCGGCACTATTGCAGCTCTGCTACCGAAATCAGTCGAGAAGGAGGAGGGAAAGCGAGAGGGGGCGGCGGGAGTTCCCGATGAAAATCGTTGCGTCTGCACTCCTGCTTGAAAAACATGAGCCACTGCCTGTGACGTTTGCACAAACATTTGTACTCAAGAATTACATTCGGAGATTACTCCTCCGCTTGCTTGTCGAACGTCGCCTTTTTTTCGCCCACTCTTGCCAAATTTCGTTTGTGGACAGTGTTTTTTTTTAGAAATGCTCTCCTTAAACAAAACAGCTGGGTTGTAAATGCCTCCCCACCCCCTTCTATCCATTGCTGGACATATCCACCTGGACAAATGTGGTAACAGTGTGTTCGTGGCCTTATTATTAGGGTGCCATATTGAAAGATTCCTCAAGAATCGGCAAAGTGAAGCAGTTTGCCAAGGCTGTGTACATTTATTGCAGGGCCAGGCCGGCTATTCTTTGCTAGTATTGTAGCAGAGCTCGTATAAGAGTGTTGCTCGGCTTTGTGGAATGTCTGCAGCTGTTATGACTATGGTTCACGGAAATGTAAGTAGTGGTTCCGAAGCAGATTATTTACTTCCAACTTAAAAAAAGACACGTACAAGTTTCCTGAGGGGGTCAGCAAACTGGGTTTGACAAGTGTACATGTTTATACTTACAGTTTTTACTTTAAACAATTGTTTTATAAATAGATTCTTAAACTTGTGTTATATTTATACATACACTGTATCAAGTTTCAAATGGAACATGTACGAAATAATCATTAGCAGAGCGGTGGTGGCTATGCACGTGGCCTGTAATCCAGCACCGTGGAGCTGAGAGTTGGTGGATCACCACAATGTTGTGAAGCTCCTTACCCATGGGTGTTGATGAGGTGCCATACCCTGGCGCGCCAGGAGAAGGCAGTACAGCAAGTGTACTAATCGGCATTTGTTTACATCTTGTTAAGGCGCTCTTCTTCCACCTCCAACTCAGCTTATATATAAGCTCCTAGCTTGGCAGTGTCTCATTCTTCACCTGAAGACGGCTGCTTGCGTTGTAGCCGAAACGTCGTGAGAATTATTTTATTATGTGTTATTTTTATTATTTTATTACTTCCCTTCTACGTGACTTTACCGAAAACACCAAGAAGATGAATCTGTGCGGGTGTTACCCCCTTGCATGTGTGAGCTTTCTACGATTGCGCTGGTTTCCTCCAACTTGTATAACCACTGACAGAAAACATCTTAAAATAAAAACCCAATACAGGACCCTCCACAAAAAGAGTTGTACGACTGTGTGGCTTTGCTGGATAAATAAGTAATCACAATTATTATCATCAGCATTGATCTATCGACTGCTGGATGAAGGCCTCCCCAAGTTGTCAATATCCCTCGTAGTGTTGTGATATAGCAATGTGTCGTTACTGCACCTGAGTGTATGCTATAGGGTTGTTTGGTCTGTCACTGTAGGTAGAACCATGGACCTCTCCATGCTTTTTTGCCCATTGTCAAGTGTCCATGTTTCTTATCTCATAGCTCATTGTAGGTAGTATACACTGATTGGTTGGAGGGCCAGTTAGGGTAGTCGTACGGGCAGACGCCCTTTTCCAAAGTTATTCAAAGCGACATAACATATTTTCCATAAACTGCGTTGGCGAAATAAACGCATACATATAAGTGGAGAACGTATCAACCGTCTCGGATGTTCTGAGGACATACTCATGATAACCACCAAATGATATGAGTTATAGGAAAATACTGAAGAATGTAATGAAGAAGGCTGCAAAGTTAAGCTGAAGATAAATACGAGTAAAATACGCACATAGCCTTGAAAAACTCCGAAAATGTATTTTTATTTTTAAAACACCACGTTCATTTTTTAGACGTTATCTTCATTTGGCCCGGCACACAGCGGAGCACGCGGTGTGGCGCGCACAGTGAAAATTAAAAGCTTCATTTTTTTTCGACCTCCCGATGCCATAAATGGGTACGAGGCTTTGCTCCAAGCACACCCGGGACATGTGCGTCCCGCAGCCTCCGCGCTGGAATGAATTCCTAACGGTGGAAAACAAGTATGTCCTGTTTCACATGCCCTGGGGAGCCTGGACTGAAGACGCACTAACCCGCTTGTCCGCCCGCCCGCTCACTCACTCATGGGACGCAACAAAACGGGCCTCTCCGGCCAAGAAAACGAAGTGATGGGTTTATTGTGGCCAAGGAGGCGTGGGGGTATTGCCGATTTAGGGTCGGAGAATACGGCGGAGAAACTGCAGGTGCCACTGCGCAACTGCCGCGCGATGGATTGGGACTATAATGCTTGCATCAGAAAGATTCCATTTGAAATGCTTCAGTGCCCAGAGTCGCGTATATTGTTAGCCCATCCTATGCCCTGTTCGTTTTAGACTCGTTTTTTTGGTAGGGGGTGAAAAAATGTACCTGCAATTTCTGCGTTTCGGTGATGTAATATTCAGGGTTGAGAATCGAGATTCGAGAACCACGCTATATATATTTATTTACATGTATGTGAATGGTAGCACCTCCAGTGGCTTTGTTGAATAGTCGCATGCGGCTTTTCAAGGACTGCTCAGTGACATTATTTATGAAGGACTGTTTTGTATTCACGTGCATTGTGACTCTTGAAATAGAGTTTTTTTTTACCGAATTCGAAAAAAAATTCCTCTTTTCATTTTAGTTGCTGATTCATGACATGAACGAATCTCAAAGCTGTGATCATTATGCGCATTATTTGGTGTATGTATCTTGTGCTTAAGAATCAAAGTAAATGATTAATAGATGCATGATTAAGCATGCACTTTTTGTTTATAACGCTGAAGTTCGTTTATTCCTATTTACACGCCAGCGATTTGCTGCTGTACCTTGACTCTCTCTCTCTAGTGTCTTTGCGGCTGTCGATTTGCTGCATAATGTAATAGGGCTTCTTTAATAATCCATCGCAAGCTGTCGCAATATTTGTTACAGAGAAGGGCAACCCAATGCGTTTTCCTGGTGCTTCTTTGTCATAAGACTGCATCCTTGGGATGCCTGAAAACATTTTGGCAAACATTTGCAACAACAAAAAACCAACACCAATTTATTTCACAAAATACAGTTGAGAAAAATATTGTTACACCGAAAAATGCTCGTGAAAATTCCGCGTTCAGTACAACCTTGTAGGTGTCCGTGGTTGTCCTGTGGAGCTCTTCTCTCAACGTGGTTTTCGGGTCATACCGCAGTGTTCTTCGGCACGACGTTTCGCCCCACGTACCGAGAGCTTCTTCAGGAACCGTACATTGCCAAGCAGCATTCCCAACGACTCCGTTTGTCCTCTACGGTGTTGCTGAAAAACAAATTGGAGGAAGGGAAAGAGTTTATAAGTATTGTCATTGTGAAAACATTTGGTCATGGTATTTTTTAGACCTAGGGTCAAAGGGTCAGAGGTTGTACATAGTTCATCATTTCCTTTGGTCTCCACTTCCTTCCAATCTGAATGAGCCCAATTATATGCTGTTCTTGCAATTGGCAATATTTTCAGGAGCTAAATTCCAATATCAAGGTCTGATAGACGCGAGACGGCTTCAGGAGAGAGTTGAAGTTTTGCTATTTTTCTCTACAGTGGTTTACTACAGGACATCTGTGAAAAAGAGCTTCATAGCTCATCGGATTTCACCAGTATTCATAAATATTCCGATTCTGACATGGTCCAATGAGCCCTTATTTGACTATACAGTGCACCTTCCTCATATATGTGCTGTGACCGACAGACTGACTCACAGATGAGCAAATATTTTTTTTTACATAATGTAGTTGCTCAGTTTCATATTCTCATCGCACGTACATTGTTTGGTCCTGCTCACTAGTGGAACAAAGGAGTGGCATGGGGCAGGTTGGCTTCCGTGACGATCAGAAGAGACGGTCTGGAGAGAGCATCCGAGCGCTGGAACATCGCGTTAATACGCAAACAGCATTACCCTTGCTTTTGTGGCGCTTGATGATGACCTATCTCGTCCCACGAAATGTCAGTGCCATCGTCACCCTGATGTCAAAGCCGCAAGCCGATGTTCGACTCCTACTTGTGAAATGGAAAATGGGTTAGAACATGAGCTTGGAGTCACGGTCCTGAAACGCACGATCAAATTTAAACTATTTGAAAAATGCAGCCTGGAAAGTCTCTCCGAGTCTTCATTAAATATGTTTTTTTTGGCATGTTAGTCCAATTCCCACGAAGTGTATTTTTGATGTATGTTTACGCGTGATATTTGGTAAACATCTCCCAGGCCGTTTAATTATAAATGGCAATGTTCTGTGTGAGTCACTGGGAGCTCTGACCCATAAGCACATGTGGGTTGTGTGTGCGTACCTCTCTGCGTGCGTCCATTTACTTCTTGTGAGTGTCCACGCATGCCTCGCAGTGATCTAGCATTGAGATAAAAGCTAATGCACCGATAACATTCTTGAATATTTCCCTGCGCCTTTGCAGATAGATTATACTTGCAGCAGACATCGTGGTAATTATTCACTAAACCCGCATTACACACAATAAATGTTTAATAGAGACACAAATCCAATTTTTTGTTCTAATATTAAATCCGACCGACCATAAAAAACGTACAGTAAGGTTCATGCCCCATGCAGAGGGGAGTGATGGGGGGGGGTGCTTACAGTGAGGTTCATGCCTCTTTGGGGAAGAGGAGTTGGGAGAAACATTGCGCGTTCACTGCAAGGTCGACGCGTCTCGAACAGTGGCACAGCGATTGAGGTGCGGGCGGTGCAACTTCACCGTAGCCCACTGGCCAGAGGGACCCAAGTGCCAGGATACAAAGAGGGGTGACAAACTAATGAGGGGGGGGGGGGGGCTCCAGTTAATTAATTGCACAACCAGAATGGATTCCAACAACACTACTACGCAACTTCTCTCAGTACGATTC